>NW_027185793.1:14060376-14078414 GCF_028583685.1 Petaurus breviceps papuanus | reverse complement strand
TATCACCCACTATTCCTTTATGTCGTGCCCTCCTCCTTTCCTCTAGGTTAAGATAGATTTCTATACCCAACTGAATTATTCCTTCTTTGAGTCAATTCTGATGATAGTAAGAATCATTCATTCCACCACACCTCCTCCCTCTTCCGCTCCACACTAAAAGCTATTTCTTGCCTTTTTCATGTTAAATATTTTGCCTGTTTCTACCTCTCCCTTTCTCTTTCATCTCCCACCCCCCTTAATTTTATTTTTAGACATCATGCCTCCACATTCAACTCATACCTGTTTCCTTTGTCCATATAGACTCATTCCAACTACACTAATGATGAGAAAGTTCTTATGAGTTACAAAGATCATCTTCCCATGTAAGAAAGCTTGCTAAATTTATATTTAGTCTCATGATTTCTATTTCCTGTTAATCTTTTTATGCCTCTCTTGAGTCTTGTATTTGAAAGTAAAATTTTCTATTCAGCTATGGTCTTTTCATTAAGGAAGCTTGAGTATCAGAGGATTATGGGAAGATGGCAGATTAGGTCAGAAAATTTCAAGCTCTCAAGATTTTCCTCCATAAAAGAGATAAATTACCACCTCTGGGTGAATATAGAGCTGTGAAAACAAATAAGAGTAGAAACAGAACAGGTATTCTCTTGGAAAATCAGAGAAGACCTGGAGAAAAATCCCAGGATGAGATTTCCTCCCTGTGAAGATTAAATACCTCCAGGCAAGACACTGTTTTAATAGCTAGTGGCAAACTGCTTAAACAAACAAACAAACAAAAAAAACAAGCCCTGGGGTTATCTGTTTTGAGAGGTTGCCTTGGCCTCAGTCACAGGAACTTTTACCCCCAGTACTGTGACTGGGAGTTGGGAGTCTGAGCCCAGGAAGATTGAGGGAACCTCTATTGACAAGGAACACTAGATCCAGCTGTAATGCAGCAAGTGCTGAGGAGTGAGAAGGAACCAGCATGCCCCAAGTGAGTGCAGAAGCCATGGGGTTGAGACAGTGCTGGCTGTGGGCACTTATAGGAGACAAGAGGTCTTGGTTTTAGTTCAAGGTCAGAGAGGGCAACTGAAGAGGATTAGAGGTCGGAGGCACCTTACCCCTTACCCTAGGACTAGATGTGATCATAAAAACTAAATTATTACCCAAAAAAGTGCACAGACAAAGGAGAAATAATTCAACTATAGAGAGCTATCATGGGAATAAAGGAGACCAGGGTTCATGTTTAGAGAGGATAATGAAGCAAAGAAAACCTTTTCTCCTCCAAAGAGTAATGTCAAATTGTCACCTGCCTGAAAAGAATTCATTGAAGAACTTTGAAAACACTTTACAAATGATATGAGAGAATGAGAAAAAATTAAAAAGAAAAATAAGAATAATACAAGAAACACAAAAAGATTATGAAAAGAAGGTCAACCAATGAGAAAAGGAGATCCAGAATCTTTTTTAAAATTTTCCTCTCTTTTTATTTTTTTAGTTTACATCATTCATTTCCACAAGATATTGAGTTACAAATTTTCTCCCCATTTATCCCTACCCACCACCCCAAAGCAGCAATCCCACTGAATATCCCTTCCCTCAATCTGCTCTCTCCCATAGCTTCCCCCATCCCCCTCTGACTTTCCAGTAGAGCATGGTTTATCTCTATGCCCCAGAGCCTTTATATCTCATTTCCCAGTTACACGTAAAATAATAATAATATGTGTGTGTGTGTGTGTGTGTGTGTGTGTGTGTGTGTGTGTGTGTGTGTGTATATATATATATGTATGTATGTATGTATTTAAACATTTCATTTTAAAGCTTTGGATTCCAGATTCTTTCCCTTCCTCCCTTGTCACCCACATTCCCTGGCAAGATAACCAATTCAATATGGGGTGTACATGTGTAGCTGTGCAAAACATTTCCATAGTGGATATATTGTGAAAGACTGATTATATACCCCTCCATCCTATCCCAAACCCCCACTTGTTCTATTCTCTACTTTGATTCTTTCCCTGTTCAAAAGTGGGTGCTTCCAACTTCCCTCCCCTGCAGCCTGCCCTCCTTTCTATTATCACCCCTCTCTTCCCCTTTGCCTCTATTCTCCTGTAGGGTGAGATACATAATGATTGTGTATGTCATTCCCTCCCTAAGCCAAATGCAATGAGAATAAGTTTGACTCATTCCCTTTTGCCTTCCTGTCCTTCCCTTCCATGAAAACAGTTTTACCTTGCCTCTTCTATATGAGGTAATTTACCCCATTTTGTCTCTTCATATCTCCTCTTATTATATTCCTCTCTCACCTGTTAAGTTCACCTTTTAAGTATATTTTCTATTTCAATTTTTTCCTATTCAATTAGTCCTGTGCCCTCTGTCTATGTATACCTGTGCACATATATACACACACTCACATATGTATTCATATGTCCATATACCTCCTTTTCTCATACTGAGAAAAGTTTCATAACTTACAATTATCTTTTTTCCATGTAGGGATGTAAATAGTTCAACTTTGATAAGTTCCTTATTATTTCTTTTCCCTGTTTACCTTCTCATGCTTCTCTTGCTTCTTGTATCTAAATATCAAATTTTCTATTCAACTCTGTTTTTTTCATCAAGGATACTTGAAACAGGGCAGCCAGGTATCACAGCGAGTAAGAACACCAGCTCCAGTGTCGGGATGACCTGGGGATCGAATCCGGGCTCAGACACTTAGCACCCACCCAGACATGCCTGGCCATGTAACCCTGAGCAAGTTACTTAACCCCAATTGCTTAGGGGTTGCTAGGTGGCTCAGTGAGTAAGATCACCAGTTCCAGTGTCGGAATGACTTGGGGAATCAAATCTGGGCTCAGATACTTAGCACCACACCCAGAAATAACTGGTCTTGTAACCTTAAGCAAGTTACTTAACCCTGATTGCTTAAAAAAAAAAGAATAATTGAAACTCCTCTATTCCACTGAACATTTTCCCCTGAAACATGATACTTAGTTTTGCTGGGTAGGTAATTCTTGGTTTTAATCCCAGCTCCTTTCACCTCCTGAATAACATACTCCAAGTCCTTTGATCCCTCAGTGTAGAAGCTGCCAGATCCTGTGTTATTCTGATTGTGTTTCCACAATATTGAAATCGTTTCTTCCTGGCTGCTTGTAATATTTTCTCTTTGATCTGGGAACTCTGGAACCTGGATATAATATTTCTAGGAGTTTTCTTTTTTGGATTTTTTTTCAAGAGGTGATTGGTAGATTCTTTCATCCTCTATTTTGCCCTCTGGTTCTAAAAAATCAGGGCAGTTGTCCTTGAGAATTTCTTGAAGGATGACGTCTATGTTCTTTTTTTGATCATGGCTTTCAGGTAGTCCAATAATTTTTAAATTATCTCTCCTGGATCTATTTTCCAGGTCAGTGGTTTTCTCAATGAGATATTCCACATTGCCTTCTATTTTTTCATTTGTTTGTATCTGGTTAATAATGCCTTGATTTCTCATAAAGTCACTAGCTTCCATTTGCTCCAATCTAATTCTGAAGGAATGATTCTCTTTAGTGAGTTTTGAGATTGTTTTTCCATGTGGCAATTCCACTTTTTAAGGCATTCTTCTCCTCATTGCATATATGATACTCATTTGCCATCTGGGTTAGTCTTTTTTTAATTAATTTGTTTGTTTACTTTTTGTTTACAAGATTCAATTGCACAATTCCTTGAGTTTCAAATTTTGTCCCCCTCCCTTCCTTCCTTCCACCATGATGGCAAACAGTCAAGTATAGGATCCATAAATATTTTCACTTTATACATTAGTCAGGTTATAAAGATGGATTGCATCAGATGGAATGAAAAATGGTAGAGAAAACATGAAACCAAACAAGAAAAGGAAAAAGATCAGGTAGCTTGCTTCAATCTGGATATAAACTCAGATCTTTCTAGTTCTTTCTCTGGATGTACACATTTCTCTCCATCATGAGTCTTTTGGGATTGACTTATATCACTGCATTGCTAAGAAGAGTCCAGTCTATCAAAGCTGGTCATCATACATACATTGTGTCTGTAATTGTGTACAAATTTCTCCTGGTTCTACCCTTCTCACTCACCATCAGTTAGAATAAGCCTCTCCTGGTAAATATGAAGGCCATCTGCTCCTCATTTCTTATAGCACAATAGTATTCCATAACATTCATATAACACAACTTGTTCAGCCATTCCCAAATTGATGGGCACCCCCTTAATTTCCAACTCTTTGCCACCCCAAAAAGAGCTGCTATAAACATTTTGTACATATTTTGTACATCCTCCAACATCTATGGTCTCTTTGGGATATAACACTAAGAGTGGTATTGCTGGGTCAAAGGGCATGAAAATATTTATAGTCCTTTGGGAATAATGCCAAATTGCTCTCCAGAAAGGCTGGATCAGTCCACAACCCCACCAGCAATGCTCCAATTTGCCCACATCCTCTCCAGCATTTGTCATGTTCCTGTTTTGTCATCTTAGCCAATCTGACTGATGAGATGTGGTACCACATAATTGTTTTGATTTGCATTTCACTAATTAATAGTGATTTAGAGCATTTCTTCATTTTCTTAGACATATCTTTAACTTCTTTCTCTGAAAATTGCCTGTTCATATCCTTTGACCATTTATCAATTGGGGATTGACTAGTATTCTTATAGATTTGACTCAATTCTCTGCATATTGTAAAAATGAGTCCTTTATCAAAGACATAGTTTGTATAAAGTCTTTCCCAATTTCCACCTCCCTCTTAATCTTGGTTACACTGGCTTTGTACTCAAAATTATCCATTTTACATTTTATACTGTTCTCTAATTTTTGTGTAGTCATAATGTCTTTCTCTCACCACAAATCTGACAGGTAAACTTGTTTTCTGAGACTGCTTACACTATCAATCTTTATACTTAGATCATGCACCCATTTAGACTTGATTTTGGTATGTGGTGTTAGATAATGGTCTATGCCCAGTTTCTGCCATACTATATTCCAGTTTTCCCAGCAGTTTTTGTCAAATAGTGAGTTCTTATTTCAAAAACTAGGGTCTTGGATTTTATCAAACAATAGATTACTATAGTCGTTGACTTCTGAATCTCATATTTCATTGATCCACTCCTCTATTCCTCAGCCAGTACCAAGTAGTTTTGATTACTGTTGCTTCACAATGCAGATTGAAATTTGGTGTAGCTAGTCCACTTTCCCTAGTATTTCTTTTCATTAATTCGCTTGATATTCTGGACCGTTTATTCTTCCAAATGAATTTTGTTACTATTTTTTCTAGCTCTATAAAGTTGTCTTTTTTGGTAAATTAATTTGTATGGTACTAAATATATAATTTAATTTCAGTGTATTGTCATTTGTATTATATTAGCTTGACCCAGCCATGAACAATTGATATTTTTCCAATTAGTTAGATCAGACTTTATTTGTGTGAAAAGTGTTTTGTAGTCGTGGTCATAAAGGTCCTGGGTTTGTGTTGGCATGTAGATTCCCACATATTTTATAATTTCTACAGTAACTTTAAATGGGATATCTCTTTCTATCTCTTGCTGTCAAATGTCTTTGGAAATACATAGGAATGCCAAGGATTTATGTGGGTTTATTTTATATCCTGCAACTTTGCCAAATGTATTTATTGTGTCAAGTAGTTTTTTTACTTGATTTTCTAGGGTTCTCTAAGTATATCAACATAACATCTGCAAAGAGTGATAGCTTGGTCTCTTCTTTGCCTAATTTGATTCCTTTGATTTCTTTTTCTTCTCTAATTGCTACTGCTAACATTTCTAGTACCAGATTTAATACAAGGGGTGATAGTGGACACCCTTGTTTCACCCCTGATCTTATGGGAAATGATTCTAGCTTCTCCCCATTACACATAACACTTGCTGATGGCTTTAAATTGATGCTGCCTATTATTTTAAGGAAGGCTTCATTTATTCCTATATTTTCTATTGTTTTTAATAGGAATGAATGTAGTATTTTGGCAAAAGTCTTTTATGCATCTATTGAGATGATCATGCGTTTTCAGCTAGTTTTATTGTAGATACGATCAATTATACTGATGGTTTTCCTAACATTAAACCATCCTTGCATTCCTGGAATAAATCTTACCTGATCAAAGATTATTCTTGAGATAAATTGCTGTAGTCTTTTTGCTAATATTTTATTTAAAATTTTTGCATCTATATTCATGAAAGAGTTTGGTCTATAATTTTCTTTCTCTGTTTTATCTCTTCCTGAGTTAGGTATCAGTACCATATTTGTGTCATAAAAAAGAATTTGGTAGGACTCCTTCACTAATTTTCCCAAATAGTTTGTAGAGTATTGGAATCAATTGTTTAAATGCTTGATTGAATTCACTAGTAAATGCATCTGGCCCTGGAGATTTTTTTCCTAGGGAGTTGACTGATTGCTTGTTTGATTTCTTTTTCTTAGATGGGGTTATTTAAGTAATTTGCTTCCTCTTTAGTTCATATGGGCAACTTGTATATTTGTAAATATTCATTTATTTCACTAAGATTGTCAAATTTATGTGCATACAATTGGGAAAAATAATTCCTAATTATTGTTTTGAGGTATATCCTTTTGGGAATTTCATTGGAAGTATAGTCACCCTTTTCCTTTTTGATACTCATAATTTGGTTTTCTTTTTTTTTCTTCAATTTTTAAATTTTTTAAAATAAAACCAGCTCTTAGTTTTATTTATCAATTCAATAATTTCTAAATTTCAATTTTATTAATCTCTTCTTTGGTTTTCAATATTTCTCATTTAGTATTTAATTGGGGATTTTGAATTTTTTCTTTTTCTAGGTTTTCCAATTGCATGCCCAATTCGTTGACTTCCCTTTTCTCTAATTTAATCATGTATGCACTCAGGGATATAAAATTCCCCTAAGAACTGCCTTTAATGCATTCCACAAATTTTGGTATGTTGTCTCTTATTATCATTCTCTTGAATGAAATTACTGATTGTTTCTACAATTTCTTGTTTGACCCGCTCATTCTTTAGGATTTGATTGTTTAATTTCCAATTGGTTTTTAGTCTGTCTTTCCATGGCCCTTTATTGCATATAATTTTTATTGCATCATGGTCTGAGAAGGGTGCATTTAATATTTTTGCCTTACTGCAAAGAATTGTGAGGCATTTATGCCCTAGAACATGGTTAATTTTTGAGTATATGCCATGGACCACTGAAAAGAAAGTATATTCCTTTTTATCCCTATTCAGTTTTCTCCAGAGATCTAGCATACCTATCCTATCTAAAATTCTATTCACCTCCTTATTTTCTTTCTTGTTTATTTTGAGTTTGGATTTATCAAGTTCAAAGAAGGCTAGATTGAAATCTCCCACTAGTATAGTTTTGCTATCTCTTTCTTCCTCTAATTACCTTAACTTCTCCTCTAGGATTTTGGATGCTATACCACTTGTTACATATATGTTAAGTAATGATATTGCTTCATTTTCCATGGTGCCTTTTAACAGGATATAGTTTCCTTCCTTATTTCTTTTAATTAGATCACTTTTTTTTGCTTTATCTGAGATAAGGATTGCTACCACTGCTTTTTTTTTTTTACTTTAGCTGAGGCATGATATATTTTACTCCAGACTTTTACCTTACTCTGTCTGTATCCCTCTCTTTCAGATGTGTTTCTTCTAACAGCATATTGCAGGATTATGTTTTCTAATACATTCTGCTAGACATCTCCATTTTTTGGGTGAGTTCATTCTATTCACATTTATAGTCATGATTGTTATCTCTTTCTTTCCCTCCATCCTTTTCCCTCCCCTGTTGATGCTCATATATTTCCCCCTTCTCCATTCACCCCCTTAATAGTTTTCCTTTTGACCACTGCCTCCCTCAGTATTCCCTTATCAGCCCACCTCCCTTTTCCTTTCCTTTCCCCTTACTTCTTCCCTCCCTACTAACTACACCCCCCCTTTCATAGCCCTTATAACCTCTATGGTTAACCTTATAACCATAACCTTTTACTACCTGTAGGATATTTTTATATGTAATGAAGTATGTTATTTCTTTATCACTCCAAGAGTGACAAGAAGAATTTTCATGCTCCTCTCCCTCCCTTCTTTCCCTCTAAAATGATACTTTTTGCATTTCTTCTCTATAGAGTCCTATACTTAACTTGTTATTCCCTCCTTGCATCAGAATCAAAAAGCAAAAGCTCATTGATTCTCATCTCCCTCCCTTCTTTTGCTCTGCTTTATTTTTCTTTTTGGGATCTTTTTTGGGACATTATTGGTGGATTCTTTCAACCTCTATTTTGCCCTCTAGTTCTAAAACATCAAGGCAATTATCCTTGAGAATTTCTTGTTAGATGATTTCTATGTTCTTTTTTTGATCATGGCTTTCATGTAGCCCAATAATTTTTAAATTATCTCTCTGGGATCTATTTTCCAGGTCAATATTTTTCCCAATGAGATATTTCACATTGTCTTCTATTTTTTCATTTGTTTGAATCTGTTTAATAGTATCTTGATTTCTCATAAAGTCATTAGCTTCCATTTGCTCCAATCTAATTCTGAAGGAAGGATTCTCTTCAGTGAGCTTTTCAGATTCTTTTTCCAACTGGCAAATTCAACTTTTTAAGCCATCTTTCTCATTGGCTTTTTGAGCCTCTTTTTCCTTTTGTGTTAGTCTATTTTTTTAAGGTGTTATTTTCTTCAGTCAGATTGTTGATTCTCTTTTCATGATTTTCTTGCATCATTCTCATTTCTCTTCCCATTTTTTCCTCCACTTCTCTTATTTGGCTTTCAAATCCTTCTTAAACTCCTTTATGACCTGTAACTAGTTCATATTTTTCTTGGAAGCTTTTGGTTCAGGAGTTTTCACTTTGTTGTCTTCCTTCTGCTCCATGCCTTGATCCTTTTTGTCCCCCCAAAAGGTATCCAAAGTCAGATTGCTGTGCTTGCACCACTTCCCCAGCTTGCTCATGTTGTCACTCAACCACTTGCCTCTTTAGCTTTTTTGCCACAGTAGAACTCTGCTTTCAGAGAGGACAGCTTTTTCCCAAATCCCCGGGGTTTTCTTAGCTGCAAGAGCTATTAGTTGGGTGCCCCCTCATAAGCATCCCCTGGCTCTGGCACACTGGTCGCACACCCCAGGACCTCTCCCCCGAGGGATCCAGATCCAAGCAGGTTAAAGCAAGTGTGATTACCCCTTCAGACCGGTTTCTTGGTCCCCCTAAAATCTGCCGGCCAGGAGCTCTGAAACAGCCACTGAGTTGTGGCCACTACACCTCAGCTGCTTCTTGCCCCAGGAGCAGAGGCTGTACCACACTCTCGGATGCCCTGTTCCCAAAGTCCACTGACCTCTCACTTTGTCTTTGGCAATTATGGGTTGATAATTCTGGCAATTGCCACAGATGCTGTTGGTCCACTCTCCCCATGTCCCTCTCGCCACAGCTGGGAAGGCCACCCTGAGGCTGAAATCTCAGCATCATGCTGGGCTGGACTCAGCTCACAGCACGCTGTGCTGGCCCCTTCTTGCCAGCCTGCTGGGCTGTCTTCAGTGGGAGGTTAGTTTCTCTGTCACTTTTTGGGTTTTGTAACTCTAAAGTTTGTTTAGAGTCATTTTTTTACATGTATTGGAGGAGGTGGAAGTGTGAACCCCGTGGAAGTACTGTTTCTACTCTGCCATCTTGGCTCCCCCCCCCCCCCCCCCCCCCTTTAATTTTCAACATTCACTTCTAAAAGAATTTGAGTTTTGAATTTACTCCACCTCCCTCCCATCCTCTGTCCCCCTTCCCAAAGATGGTGTGCCATCTGATATAGGCTATACATGTGCAATCATATTAAATATATTTCCACATTATGCATGTTGTAAAGAAGCGTTAGAACCAATGGGAGGAAATGTGAGAAAGAAGAAACAAAACAGAACAAAAAAGAGAGCAAATAATATGCTTCAAACTGCATTCATATTCCATAGCTTTTTTCTGGATGTGGATAGCATTTTTCCTCATGAGTCTTTTGGAATTGTCTTTGATCCTTGTTTTGTTGAGAAAAGTCTATCAAAGCAGGTCATCACACAATGTTGCTGTTACTGTGTACAATGTTCCTCTGGTTCTGCTTAACTCAGATTCACTTCATGAAGTCTTCCCAGGTTTTTCTGAAATCTTTCTGCTCATCATTTCTTATGGAACAGTAGTATTGCATAACATTCATATACCATAATTTATTCAGTCAATCCCCAGTTAACGGGAATCCCCTCAATTTCTAATTCTTGGCCACCACAAACAGAACTGATAGAATTATTTTTGTAGATGTGGATTCTTCCTCCTTTTAAATGATCTTTTTGGGATACCAACCTAATAATGTTATTGCTGGGTCCAAGGGTTTGCATAATTTTATAGTCCTTTGGGCATAGTACCAAATTGCTCTCCAGAATTGTTGGATCAGTTCAGAACTCCACCAACAATATATTAGTGTTCAAATTTTCACACATCTTCTGCAACATGCATCATTTTACTGTTTTGATGTGTTAACTAATCTGAAGTATTTTCTTCAGTGAGCTTTTGTACCTCCATTTCCATTCAGCCAATTCTACTTTTGAAAGACGTTTTTTTTTTTCTTCAGAGCAGTTTTGTACACTTTTTTTTTTCCATTTGGTCAACTCTTTTTTAAGACATTCTTCTCTTTATTGTTTTTTTATGGCTCTTTTTTTTAAACAATTTAGCCTATTCTGTTTTAAAGCCACTATTTTCTTCAGTATTTTTTTTGCCTCCTTTACTAACATAATTACTCTTTTTTTCATGACTTTCTTATTTCACTCTCATTTCTTTTCTTACTTTTTCCTCTACCTTTCTTATTTCAGTTTTAAAATTCTTTTTTATCTCCAATGAATTCTTTTTGGGCCTGAGACCAATTTACATTTTACTTTGAGACTCTAAATATAGAAAGCAGTTTTTTAAATTTATTGTCTTGTCTTCTTCTTACTCTATTTTGATTTTCCCTGTCACCATAGCAACTTTATCTTGTTAAGATATTTTTTGTTATTTGCTAATTTTTCTAGAATATTTCTTGACTTTTTACTTCATATTAAAGTTGTGTTTTTCTCCCAGAGTGAAGGAGGCACCATTCCAAGCTTAAGGCTTTTGTGCCGCTAGTTTTGGATCTCTGTAACTTTTCAGTTTTTTTCAAGTGGTTTGATATAAGCAGTAGTGTGAGCACTGCTCTCTTGGTCTTCACTCTGCTCAGTAAATGACAATGAGCACCTTTTTTTCTGCCCTGGAACCAAGGTCAAGGTTCTTGTTGACCCAGATCATTGTATGGGTATGACAATGGAGTCATGCACACAATGCCAGCAAAAAAGTTTTGGAATCTCCTTTTGAGCAGTTGTTTGAGTCTTTTACCATCTGTAGGTTGAGAATTCCAGAAGTAGTTACTGCTGCTGCTGGGTCAGTTGCTTCCAAGGTTCATTCATGTTTTGCTGGGCCTTGGCCTTCATTGGCGTAACCCATGCCCCACTTTACCCACTGCGATAGACTTTTCCTGCCAACCTTTCAAGTTATACTGGGATGGAAAATTATTTGACCCCATCTTTTTTTGCTTCTTCCATGTCAGAATTTTGTTTTGAGACATTGTTTAATGTTGTTTTTGAGAACTCAGGTGAGTCCCTGCTTTTTCTCTTCCATCTTAGTTATACCCACATTACATATCTTCCTTGGATTCTTCAATTTTTTTGTATTTTTATTACTTCTGGTCTTTGCAAAGAAAATAATGTTATTTCTGATTTTCTTTGTATGAACATTCCAAATGACAATTTACTTATGAACTTCCGTCTTCAACACTGATGATTCCTCTTCAGTTTACAAGGTATGTCACCTAGTGTTGCATCATGATGTCCTTTTTTCTTCAGCACATATTAATCCAGTCCCACCTATAGTTTTGGTTATTTCAAAATGGTCATGCTTCATCAAGGTGACTTGTTTTTTAGTCTTTTTTTTTTTAATCTATCCACTGAGCTATCTAACTGCCCCTCATCAAGATGGCATTTCATTTATATCTGAACATTCTTTTCCCAGTCATTTATTGAATTTATTGGTCATCCTTGGATTGTTATTTAACCATTATTTGGAGCTTATAGCACAGAATTTTGTTTACTTTTAAAAGATGATAAATGGATTCTTGGAATTGTCACTGTTTTATGTGTCCAGAAGTTCTGGACAATTTTCTTATATTATTTTTTGTTAAACTGTTAAGGTTCTTTGACTTTTTATATTGTTCTGGAAGACATATTTTTCATAAGTTTTCTTGATGCATATTTTCATGACTAATGCATTTTATTTATATAGATATCATGTTTTTTCTGTTTGTAATTGTTTTGGTGTTTTGGGTTTTTATTTTTGCTTTCCTTCTTTCAAACTGTCCTTCATTTCTGTGTATTTTAATTACTAATAAATTGTTCTCTCCTTTACTTCTTTGAGGCAATTTGTCTCTGTGGATCCAGGCTTTTCTATTCTGCCAATTATTTCTGCTGTGCAGGTCATAAATTCTAATTTCACAACTCTTGTTTCATTTGTGAGTCATCTTGCTCTGAATTCATTGCTCTCTTGGCAATCTATAGGTTCCTCAGCCTCATCAAATATTGATTTACTTTTGTCTTGCAAGAGTCATTCAAATATATTTGATGATCTGGAAACCATATTCCACTCTTCTTTAACATCTTACCTATTGTCTTATCTGCTTGTAAGCTCAAGGTTTTTAAGTGAAGTTTCTTCATCTTTTTTTTCCCCTATTTTTCTCTGTGTTCTCAATTCTAGGCTCAGTACCTGGACCATAGCAGGTGTTTAAAAATACTTTTTTTGATGGATTATTTGATACATATTTGCCCTATGACCTTAGAAAAGCCTCTCTACACTCCCTTTGGAATTCTTTTTTTATTGTTTCCCTCTCTCACCCCCCTGTCCTAACAAATCTTACCCTTAGCCAAAAAATGTATGTATGAATAGATATGTGTAGGTATCCATACACACATATATGTATGTTATATGTATGTATGTGTACATATACATATATATGTACATATGTAAACCAATACTATAAATCCTTGTATTTATCAATTCTTTCTCAGGATGTGGAAAGGATATTCCTTCACAATAGGTCCTATACTTGATTTATTTATAATACTCAAAATGACTTACTATTTAAAGTTGTTCTTAGAACTATATTGCTATTACTATTTATAACATTTTCTTGATTCTGCTCATTTCATTCTACATTATTTCATACAAGTCTTTCCATTATTTTCACAACTAAAAAAACTC
This sequence comes from Petaurus breviceps papuanus, assembly GCF_028583685.1. Taxonomy (NCBI): domain Eukaryota; kingdom Metazoa; phylum Chordata; class Mammalia; order Diprotodontia; family Petauridae; genus Petaurus; species Petaurus breviceps. The sequence continues at coordinate 14,065,157 of NW_027185793.1, read as the reverse complement.
ATTATTTCTTATAGCACAGGAAAATTCCATCATAATAATATACCACAACTAGTTGACAGACATCCCTTCAATTTCCAGTTCTTTGCCACCACTAAGAGAGCTGCTATAAATATTTTTAAAACATTTAAGTTCTTTTCCTTTTCTCATAATCACCTTATGAAACAGACCAAGTAGTTGTATTACTGGGTTAAAGGTTTATGCAGCTATATAACCATTGGGCACAATTACAGATACCTCTCCAAAATAACTGTATCAAGTCATATTGTGCCACTCTCTGTGTGTGGTGGCTTGCAAGACAGAGAATGCTGACTGTATTTGTGTTAGTTATTAGTTTTCTCTGTTGTTTGCTTGTTATGTTATTACATTATTAGTGTTCTTTCCATCTTAGACCATTGAGAAACCAGCAATTCCTTATATCTCATGCATAATTTTTATTTTAGAGAAGTTTGAAAGGTTGCAAGGATCAAAGTACCCTTCATTTTGTTAGTCAAATAACAAAGAAGACTTCAAGTTGTTTGAATAAAGTTTAGGGTGATAAATGAACATATCTGACCTTTAGGAATGTCACTTTCACAGCTTACTAGAGGATGAATTGAAGTGAAGTGAGACTTGAAGTAAGGAGAACAAGGAGCAGACTGCTGTAATTTTCCAAGAATGCAGTGAAAAAAGTCTGTCTGTTGGTGGTGCCAGTGCCAGAGCAGAGAACTGTATGTATTTAAGATTTGTTATGAAAGAGAAATGATAGAACATGGCAAAAATTGGACTATTTGGGAAGAGAAAATAAAGACAAGAATGATACCTTCTATATGAGCCTGGATGACTGCAAGGGTGGTGGTACCATTAACACTAATAAAGAAGCTTGGGAGAATTTAGTAATTTTGTATGTTTGTTTGTGTGTGTGTGTGTGTGTGTTTATGTGTGTGTGTGTGTTTGTGTAAGATAATGCATTTAGTTTTGAACATGTTGAGTTTAAGATGTTGTTGTGATGAGAATTGCTAGTTGAGACCATCAATCATTTTAAGTGAAGTTTTAATAGTCCAGCATAATGAAGCTGGTCACTGCAAGGAGGGCTTGTACCCACATCATGCAGCCCTTAGAAGCACTTTATTGGGGTTTTATATACACAAAAGTCACAACATAGTTGTTACCAGGGTGAAACCACAACTTAGTTGCTACACAAGTGGGGAAAATGTAGAAGCCAAAAGGTAGCAATCAGTTCATTGCCTAATGATTGTTGCTCAGTGGTCAGTTTGTTACCCAACTGGAAAGTTGCCAAATCTATTTTGAGAACTGAACAGAAGGGGGTGTATGGACTCTAGGTAGCAGGTTTGTGTAGCTTTACTTGGCAGGTTTGCTGCCTAGGTGGTCATTTTTGGGTTTGAGCAGGTTTCCTAGGCAGCTCTCCTATGATGGGGAGAGATGGAGAATGTTCACAAAATGGGGAATTACTACATTGTCTATGGGACAGGCACTTCAAGATGTTCAATAGAGAGTTGAAAATGTGAGACTGTAGGACAGAAGAGATTAGGGCTAGATATATAGATCTGAAAATGACAATCATAGGGATGATAATTTAATTCATGGGAACAGGAAATAGCACAAAATGAAAAAACATATTAGTAAAACAGACTGCGGGGCGGCCAGGTAGCACAGCAAGTAAGAGCACCGGCTCCAGTGTTGGGATGACCTGGGGATCAAATCCGGGCTCAGACATTTAGCACCCACCCAGAAACACCTGGCCGTGTAACCTTGAGCAAGTTACTTAATCCCAATTGCTTAGGGGCTGCCAGGTGGCTCAGCGAGTAAGAGCACTGGATCCAGTGTCGGGATGACCTGGGGATCAAATCCGGGCTCAGATACTTAGCACCACACCTAGAAATAACTGGCCGTGTAATCTTGAGCAAGTTACTTAACCCCAATTGCTTTAAAAAAAAACAGACTTCACATAGACTGTTGGGGGACACCTATGGTTGACAGGCATGACCTGGATGAAGATGCATCAAAGAAGGTGGAGAAGGCATAGTCATCCAGATAAAAGGAGAATCAGGAGAGAGTAATGTCATGAAAACCTACAGAGAAAAGGTTATCTAGGTGAAGAGGATGATCAACACTGTGAGAATGCAGAGATATCAAGGATGAATACTGAAAATGGCCATTAGATTTCATAATTAAGAGATCATTAGAAACTTTGAAAAAGGCACTTTTAGTTGAATAACGTTGGGAGTTGTAATATAAAGACTTAAAAAGAGAGTGACAGGAAAGAATGTAGAGGTATTTATTATAGACAGCCTTTTCTAATTTGGGCAAAAAAGAGAGGAAGCAAAGGATGATAGCTAATGAGGATTAACAGATGAAGTGAAGATTTGTTTTGTTAGGATAGAAGAAGATATGGGCATACTTGCAGGCAATATAAATACAGATCTATTAGACAGGGAGAGATTGACTATTAGTGAAACAATGAGGATGATAAAGAAGGCATCTGTTGGAGAAAATTGTTTACAAAATGGTCATTTGTGTATGTAGAATGATTTACCTTGGATTGATCTCCTCTTAAATTATAATTAATGCTATTTATCATCAGAGTCAAAAGAAATAATCTCTCCCTAAATTTCAAGAGTTGTAATCACTTGTATATTTTGAAGTGTTTTCTTAACATCTCCCCACAGGTTCTTTTTCCCAGGATCAGAATATTTCTATATTACCCAGAACTGACCATAGTTCCATTTTGCTTCTTGCTTTTTATGGCTGTGCATAATATAGAACACAAGAGTAGCACTATTTGTGGAAGCACAAAGCAACCTCTTGTGTTGTAAGTCCTTAGGGAGTATTAAAAGAAGGAAGTTGGAAGGTGGAGGACAAAGAGATGTGACAGGATCTCACTACCAGGAAAATGTTTTTGAATTCCTAAATGTGTAGAAAATCTTCCTTTGTTTCTAAATAGTTCATTTCCACTCTGTCTGCTAGGATTTATCATAACAAAGAAAACTATGTGATGAACAAGCATTCTGAAGCTTGGCTATATAATATATGGGCCTACAAGTTTTGAATTTTTGTTGGTGGTAATACACTTTACCCAATGGACTGTTTTATCAGGAGAATTCTGTTTTGGTAATAGTATTATTTTTTTGTGTGCTTGATAATGACTCTTCATAATACTTTAACCTTTCTGAAGTATTATGTAGGTGTACATACCTATCAGAAAGCTGAGAATTCCAGAACTGAAATACATGGTATTTAATTTTTTGTTTTATTTTGTTCTGGGATATAGGGCTATTACAGTTAAAAGAGTAAGAAAAAATCTATTAAACATATACATATTTATTTGCATATATATGTGTGCACACACATACATATATGTGTATGTATAAAACTGTGAATAGTCTCTGATGATAGTGAAGTCAAATGTAATTCAATTCAATACTATATCACAAGGCTTTTCTGGAGGACTATATTGTTATTTATGATACATAAATATTTATTAAGGGCTACTATGTGCCATGCTACGTGCTAAACTCTGGGGATACAAAAGAAAGAGTCCCTATTCTGAGGAGCTTACAATCAGTGGATGAAGATTACACATAAAAGGAAGTTTAAAAGCAGGAGAGTAATGAGTATGATAGCATAATAAAAGTGGAGTCAAAAGCAAGCAGGGCAGTTGGTTAAAAATAAAGAATTGGCTGAGTTTTTAAGCCTTTTTTAAAGAGAGGGTTTGGAAATAATTTTAAGCTTCTGTTTCCAGCTCTCAAATGAGAGAGATAGAGGCAACTAAGGTTACTGACAAAGTGTGAATAACAAAGCTGTAGTAATCTTTGTGACATTTAGGTTTTCCATAACTCTTTTCAATATCCTGCATTCTCTTGTAAAGTCTCTAAATTAGACAGAAGATGCTTGTCTTCGTGGTTAAAGGGAGTTTCCTCATCCAGGAATTCTCAATAAAGAGAAAAAAGCAGATCCTGCCCCTGTTCTATTATCAAAATACATAAAATGGCATTATTATTCTTAGGAAAATTGAATTACATAAGTAGAAAATGAAAATTAATGTGCCCCATACCAAAGCTAGAATTTGTAAAGCATCCTTTGAATTTGAGAGTGTATCTAACTATATATAAATATAACTATTTTCTTTTTTAAAATATTAATTAATTTATTTTAGTTTTCAACATTCACTTACATAAGTTTTAAATATTTTTCCCTTCCCTCTCCTCTTCCTTCCCAAGATATCATACAATTTGATATGGCTCTACGCATACATTACTATTAAACACATTTTCACATTAGTCATGTTGCATAGAAGAAGTATAATGAATGGAAGAGACAATGCGAAAGAAAAAAAAAAACAAAAAAGAAAATATTCTTATTTAATCTGCACTCTGATTCCATAGTTCTTTCTCTGGATGTGGGTGGCATTTACCATCAAGAGTCCTTGAAATTGTTTTCAGTTCTTTTGTTTTTGAGAAAGGCTAAATCTATCAAAATCAGTATTGCACAGTATATCTGTTTCTATGAACAGTGTTCTACTAGTTCTGCTCTCTTCATTCAGTATCAGTTCATATTAGCCTTTCCAGGTTTTTCTTAAGTCTACCTGTTCATCATTTCTTATACCACAGTAGTATTCCATTACATTCATATACCACAATTTGTTCAGCCATTCACTCCCCAATTGATGGGCACCCCCTCAATTTCTAATTCTTGGCAACAGCAAAAAGAGCTACCATATATCTATATCTATATCTATATCTATCTATCTATCTATCTATCTATCTATCTATCTATCTATCTAT
>NW_027185793.1:13991704-14060366 GCF_028583685.1 Petaurus breviceps papuanus | reverse complement strand
TATCTATCTATCTATCTATCTATCTATCTATCTATCTATCTATCTATCTATCTATCTATCTATCTATCTATCTATGTGTGTGTGCATGTGGGTACTTTTCCCATTTTATTATCTCTTGGGATAGAGTCCAAAAAGAGGTTTTGTTGGGTCAAAGGGTATGTATATTTTTAAAGATCTCTGGACATATTTCCAAATTGCTCTCCAGAATGGTTGGATCAGCTCATAGCTCTAAAAAAAATGAATTAGTGTTCCCACTTTCCCACATTCTCTCCAACATTTTTCATTTTCCTGCTTTGTCATTTTAGCCAATCTGATCAATATAACTATTCTCAAAATGAATGTTGGGCAATCACAGAATTTTAGAATTTTACCTAGCATGATACACTAGTGAAAGAAATTTATAGCATAATGTACTTATTGACTGGTCCTCTAACATCCATGTGATAAAACCCAAATAGGAGCAACACATCTCTTGAGGAATCGCATTGTACTAGTTTTCTCATATATATTTTATTTGTAACAAATACAAAAACTTAGATACATAATAAGAAAAGAAAAAGAAACATTATAGACTTAAATATAAAAGAAAAAAATATCATGTGCACAGCAGAACACAGGCGAGGATTCAGAATATATAGCAATAATTTATCATTTCCAGAAAGCCTATATATTAAATACTGTATACTATACTGAAAGCTGTCCATCTTTGCTTTGCTTCCTTGTATGTTTGTTTTTTTTAAAGCAATTGGGGTTAAGTAACTTGCTCAAAGTTACATGGCCAGGTGTTTCTGGGTGGGTGCTTAGTGTCAGAGCCTGGATTTGATTCCCAGGTCATCCCGACATTGGAGCCGGTGCTCTTACTCTCTATGCTACCTGGCTACCCCCCTTGTAGTTTTTCTTTTGTATTCTACTGTACTTTTTACTATTTTCTTTTCCCCCCTATCCTCCCCCTACCTACCACAGCAAGGCTACAATTGAGCATAGGTATATTTATTATGTATATTTATATATATATATATATATATATATAAGTATTGATATATACATATATTCACATAGATACATACACATACATAGACACACACACATATATATGTGTACACACACAAACACACACAAATACACACACACACAGAAACACATACTTTACCTAAGAGATTCTATTCCTAATCTTGTTTTTATGTTTGTGCATATCATTTTAACCTCCCCTAACTCCTCTATTTTACTTCTACTTTGCATCCTACTACTTAACCTACCCCACTCCAGCAATCCTTCCTTTATCTTCCCATTCTTTTAAATCTAAACACCCTTTTACATACCATTTTGACCTGTTCTGTCCCCCTCCCCTCTAAAATTCCCTCCCTTATTCTCCCATTTCCCTAGATCTAAAGACTCTTCTATAACCCCCTTTGAACTTATTCCCTCACCCTCCCCTCTTAAGATCCCTCCTGTATCCTCTCCCCCTACCCAATATACTTAGAATTTTATTTCTTTTTAAATTTAGAAGACTTCTATATTCTTATGCATATATGTATTTTCCCTTCTTAATCCCATTCCCCATGAAAGTAGATTTCCAGAACTAACAGCCCCACCTCCCTCATTTAATTCCTCTATATTGATTGTTCCTCTTGCTCCTCATTTGTATGACAATTACTCTTTTATCAGTTCTTGAATGGTTTTACTTTTTGAAGTCATATCATACTCAGATCTACCCCTATCTTTCTTTTAAGCTACCTAATTACTAGTAACAATCTTAGGCATAGGCTTTATATTTTCCATACATAAGAAGTAATCATTCTTTCTTTATTTAGTCCCTTGTAATTGGTCATTGGTATCTTATATTTCTCTTGCCTCTTGTATGTTAAATCTTCTATTGAGTTAAAGGTTGTTTTTTTTAACAGAGTTCTGAAAGTCTGATAGTTGATATCAAATGTGCATTTTTTTTTCATTCAGAATTGTTTAACCCTGCTTGGTGTGATATTTTCATTCAGAGGCCCAGTTTTGCCCTTCAACATATAGTGTTTCAAGACCCTTGATCTTTTAGTGTTGCCAACACTAAGTCTTGTGTGATTCTAATTGTGGTATTATCATGTGTAAATTGTTTTTTTCTTGTTAGTGATAATATTTTGTCCTTGATATGGGGGTTTTGGAATTTAAATATAATGTTTCTGTTAATTTTCCTCATAGAATCACTTTCAAGTGGTGTTCAGTCGATTTATTTCTATTTCTACTTTCCCTTCTTATTCTAATGCTTTGTCTAATTTTCTTTAATTATTTCTTGTATTTTGTATCAAGATTTTTTTTTAACTTTCAGGTAATCCAATTATTCTTATATTTATCTTCTCGATCTGTTCTCTAGATCCATTGTTTTTCTTATGAGATGGTTTACACTGTCCTCTATATTTTATTAATTATATACACACACATATAAATATGTGTGTGTTTAACTTTCTTCATCTATTATAACTTCACTGGTTTCCCTTTACCCAATTCTGATTTTCAAGGACTCATTTTCTTCCTTAAGATTCTGGATCTCTTTCTTAATTGGTTGACTTTCTTGTCATAATCTTCTTGTTTTTCTTGAATTATTAATATTTTTCTTTTTTCCCCAATCTCTCTCATTTGAGTTTTAAATTATTTTAAAAAGTTTTTCAACGAATTCTTTTTGGGCAGGAGACCATTTGACAATACTCTGGAGTAGAAGATGGTTTCTTTGCTTTGGTATCCCCCTCTGAAAACAAATCCCAATCTGATTTATTCCCATAGTAGTTCTTTATGGTTGGATTCTTTCTCCTTTGTATGTGTATTATATTTGGAGCAGGGTAATGTAATGTAATGCCAAAAGAAGGCAATTTCCCAGGTTCAAAATACCAGCATAGGTGCTCTCTATTATATTCAGTGACAAACCAAGAACAGAGAAGATCAAAACATGACATCATTCAAAATACAGCATTTACTAAGCGTGATTAAATAATCTCCAAGTACTACCCCACCCCAGGACCTTCCAATCATTCAATCAATTACAAAGTCTCTGTTCTAAATACTTCTCCACCCCTAGGCTATACCTTAATTAAGTCCACCACAAAGACCCTCTCCCAAATGGAGATTAGTTTCCAAACATAAGGTCAAAAGTCCCCCACCCCTGGATCACAATTGAATCTACCCCAGAGTTACATCAAGTTTAAACACAGCACTTAATACCCAAATGGAGGTCTTTTCTTCATCTTGACACGAGGCAAGTTCTCAGCAATCTTAGTTCCTGGGGAGACAAGGCTTAGCAAGGCCATAAGATACATTGCCAGTCCCTTCATGAATTTATCCTCTGTCTGTAGAACAGTCCTAGAACCCCTGAACACATTAGCAAAGCCCTCTCCCAGGATTTCTGTAAACATACAACAAGAAAATCCTTCTTCAGGGCTTCTGAACCAACAGAAAGGCTCCCAGACCCCTGCAACAACAGCACTGTCCTTCACCAGTGGATAGTATTCATTTTGTCTGCAGGACAGTCTCCAGACCCCTGCAACAACAGCACTGTCCCTCACCAGTGGACAGTATTCACTCTCTGTCTGCAGGACAGTCTCAGAGCTTCCTAGCGAACAGCCAGGTTCCAGGACTTCTTCAACAAAAGGACTGTCTTTCACCAGTGGACAAATCTGGCAAAACAACATCAAAACAGACAGACAAAGTACCAGCAAAACAGCAATGTCTCCTCAGTCCTTGGCAGCTCAGGGAGCAGGTCTCAAAAGTCCAGGGCAATTCAAAGCGGCCACCAGCAATTCTCTTAGTCTCTCTCTCTCTCCACAAGGTGCTGCTTCCAAAAAAATCTTCCGCCTCTCTCTAGTGTCTCTCCAAATCTACATCACCAGCTCCTCCCAGTTCAGGACTTTCTTTTCACATCAACAAGCCCATCCCACAGGTGGGATTAACAAACTCTGGGTTTTAACACAATCAATTTGAAAACCAAGCCAATACAGGGGAATCTTTAATTGCCATTACTATCACAGGTAACAATTTAGTTTTTATAATCACTTCTAGTCCTGGGGTATGGGGATGTTGCCTCTGGCCTTTGATCTTCAGTTCTCTTCTCTGACCTTGAACTCCAACCAAAACCTCAAGCCTCCTGTAAGTGCCTAGAGTCAGTGGCATCTCCACCCCACTGTTTCTGTACTCATTGGGTATGTGCTGTTTCCTTTTCAGCTCCTAATGCTTCCTGCAGCACAGTTGGGTCTGGCATTCCTTTTCAGGAAAGGTTCTTCTGGTTTCGGACTCCCAACTCCTGTCACTGTCCTAGGGGTAGATGTTCCTGTGGCTGGGGCAATGGCAGTCTCTCAAACCAAATAATGCCAAGGCTTGCTGCTTGTTGTTAAAGTAGAGCCTAGCCTGGAGGTGTTTACTCTTCACAGGGAGGAAATCTTGTCCTGGGATTTTTCTTCAGGTCTTCTCTGACTTTCCCAAGAAAACTCCTTTACTTCCCCTACTCTTATTTGTTTTCACAGTTCTATGTTCACCCTGAAGTACTATTTTATCTCTTTTGTGGAGTAAAATCTTGAGAGCTTGAAATTTTCTCACCTACTCCCACATCATCTTAGAATCCTCTCCTCTACATTTTTTAATCAACTGCTTTATTAGCTTCTAGTTTACATCATTCATTTGTGGAAGATTTTGAGTTAAAAAATTTCTCGCCATTTTCCCCCTACCCACTGCCCCAAAATAGCAGTCCCACAGGACATCCCCTCCTCCAATATGCTCTCTTCTGTATTTTCTCCCATGCCCCATTAGACTTTTCCAGCAGGGCATGGTGGATCTATATGCTCCAGTGCTGTATACCTTATTTCCCAATTACATGTAAAATAGTATTAATAATAGTGTATATTTAAACATTGGATTTAAAAACTTTGAATTCCAAATTCATTCCCTTCCTTCCTTGTCATCCACACTTACTGGGAAGATAAGCAATTCAGTATAGGTTGCATATGTGTAGCTATGCAAAACATTTCCATAGTGGATATATTGTAAAAGACTGACTATATTTCTCTCCCTCCTATCCCACCTCCCACTTGTTCTGTTCTCTACTTGATACTGTCACTTTTCAAAAGTGGGTGCCTCCAACTTCCCTCCTCTGAAATCTGCCCTCTATTCCATCATCCCCCCTCTCATCTCCTTCCCCCCCCTACTCTCCTGTAGGGTCAGATACCCAATTTAATGTGTATGTCATTCCCTCCCTAAGCCAAATTCAATGAGAATAAGGTTGACCCATTCCCTTTAGCCTGCCTGTTCTTGCCCTCCATTGTAACCATTTTCCCTTGCCTCTTCTATATGAGATATTTCACCCCACTCTGTCTCTCCCCATCACAAGTCATTATTCCTTTCTCACCTCTTATTTTCACCTTTTAAGCACCATCCCTTCCTATTCAATTGGCCCTGTGCCCTCTATCCATGTATACCACTACACATATATAGACAAATACACATGTTTTCATATGCCCATATACCCTCCTATATAGACATATATATGTATATAGGTGTGTGTGTGTATACACACACACAAACACAGACACGCAAATTTCTATCCCCTTCAATTATTCTCATACTGAGAAAAGGTTCATAAATTGCAACGATAATTTTTCCCTGTAGGAATGTAAGTAGTTCAACTTTTATAATTTCCTTAAGATTTCTTTTCCCTGTTTACCTTCTCAAGCTTCTCTTGCTTCTTGCATCTGAATGTCAGATTTTCTATTCAACTCTGGTTTTTTCATCAAGAATGAATGAAAGTCCTCTATTCCACTGATTGACCATATTTCCCCTGAAACATGATACTCAGTTTTGCTGGGTAGGTGATTCTTGGTTTTAATTCCAGCTCCTTTGACCTCTTAAATATCATATTCCCAGCTCTTTGATCCCTCAGTGTAGAAGTTGCCAGATCCAGTGTATTCTGATTGTATTTCCACAATGTTCAAATTGTTTCTTCCTGGCTGCTTGCAATATTGTCTGCTTGATCTGGAAATTCTAGAACCTGGCTATAATATTCCTAGGAGTTTTAATTTGGGAATATTTTCAGGAGCTGTTTGGTGGATTCTTTCAACCTCTATTTTGCCCTCTGCTTCTAAAAAATGAGGGCAATTATCCTTGAGAATATCTTGAAGGATGATTTCTATGTTTTTTTTTTCATCATGGCCTTCAGGTAGTCCAACAATTTTAAAATTATCTCTCCTGGGTCTATTTTCCAAGTCAGTGGTTTTCCTAATGAGATATTACACATTGCTTTCTATTTTTTCAGTTGCTTGGATCTGTTTAATGTATCTTGATTTCTCATAAAGTCACTAGCTTCCATTTGCTTCAGTCGAATTCTGAAGGAATGATTCTCTTCAGTGAGCTTTTGAGATTCTTTTTCCATTTGGAAAATTCAGCTTTTTAAGGCCATTCTTCTCCTAATTGCCTTTTTGAGCCTCTTTTGCCATTTGAGTTGGTCTATTTTTTACTGTGTTATTTTCTTCAGTCAGTTGACCCTTTTTCAACCTTTTCTTGCATCATTCTCATTTCTCTTACCAATTTTTTCTCCACTTCTCTTATTTAATTTTTGAAATCTTTATTAACATCCTCTATGGCCTGTACCCAACTCATATTTTTCTTGGAAGCTTTTGGTGCTGGAGTTCTGTCTTTGTCTTCCTCCTGTTCCATGCTTTCATCCTTCTTTTCCCCCAAAATAGGGGTGTAATGTTGGATTGCTTTGCTTGGTTTGATTCCTTTGCCTTCTCATGTTGCCACTTGATTACTTGACTTTTGAGTTTTTTGCTACAATAGGATTCTGCCACCAGACAGGGGAGATGTGTCCCAAATGCTGGGGTTTTCTCAGCTGCCAAAGATATTAGTTGGATCCCCTTTCTGAAGCCTCCACAAACTGTGGCAATCTGGTCATACTCCTCAGGACCTCCACCCTAGACTGCAATCCAAATCCAAGCAGGTTGAAGCAAGAGCAATTACCCCTCAGACTGGTCGCTTGGTCCCCCTACAGTCTGCAAGCCATGGGCTGAAGCTGCCAAGTGGCTGTGGCTACAGCCTGCTTCTCATTGCAGGGGCAAAAGCTGACATACTCTGAATTCCCAGGTCCCAAAGTCCATACTGCAATGTCCTCTCACTTTGTCCTTGGCATCTATGGGTTTATAATTCTGGAAACTGTCACAGCTGCTGGTGATTTGAAGTCCCTTCAGCCAGTGGCTGGTCAGGCTGCCTTGGTGTTAAGACCTCTGGCTGCAGCAGGGGCTGGGGTTGGCTTCCATAGTGCTGTGCTGGCCAATTCCTGCTGGCCTGCCAGGCTGTCGTCAGCAAGAGGTTAGCTTCTCTGTGTCATTTAGTAGGTTCTGTGGTGTCAAATTTTGTCTAGAGTCATTTTCTTTTACATGAATTGGAGGTGGTGGGGACCAGAGTGGTGTGGACTTCCTGTTTCTACTCCATCATCTTGACTCCTCTACATTTTGATAGACTAATTTTTAGGAGTTATTTTCTGACAAATATTCTAAATTTATTTCATTTCATTTTTTTAATCGTCCTATTTATTCATATTTATTTCTTTTTAGTTTTCAACATTCATTTTCACATGATTTTAACCTTGAAATTTTCTCCCTATTTCTCCCCTACTCCTACCCCCAAGATGGCAAGCATACTGATTACCCCTTCTCTCAGTCTGTCCTCTTTCAATCCCCCTTCAGTCATCCTTACTCCTTTCCCCCTTATTCTCTTGTGGGGCAAGATGGATTTCTATACTCCAATGCTTATGTATTTTATTTACCAGTTACATGCAAAAACAATTTTTTAACTTTTGTTTTTAAAACTTTGAGTTCCAGATTCTCTCTCTTCTTCCCTCCTCACCCAGCCCTATTGAGAAGACAAGCCAGACTCCTATCGTCTACATTTAAATAGACTTATTTTTAGGAATTTTTTTTCTGACAAGTATTCTAAGCTTATTTCATTTCAATTTTCTTTTTTTATTTTAATTTTCTTCATATTTATTTATTTATAGTTTTCAACATTCATTTCCACATTAATTTGACTTCCAAATTTACCCACCCCTTCCTCTCTCCACTAAATCCAAGCCCAAGATACCAAGTATAATGACTACCCCTTTGCCCAGTCTGTCCTTTCTTCTACCTCCCCCTCACTCCCCTCACCCATTTTCCCTTTACTTTCTTGTGGGGTAAGATGGATTTCTATACCCCATTGCCTATGTATCTTATTTCCCCATTGCAGGTACAAACAATTTTTTTAACCTTTGTTTTTAAAGCTTTGAGTTCTAAATTCTCTCCTTTCTTCCCTCCGCATCCACCCTGTAATAGTAAGGTAATTTGAAGATCTCCTTGTATCAGCAAGCACTTAGCACCTTGTTTCAAATGTGATTCCATCAACTATTATGATCCAGAACTTGTGAATCCCACAGTGGGAGGAAATTCCTGTTGCAACAGGAAGGGGTTAAACATGGAGGAGGTAATACCTTATATAAGGAAAAGCCCAATCTGAGAGCATCTGGAGGCTGGACTACTACTGTTGGACTGAACTAAAAATTGAGAAGAACTGAGAAGAGAAATGAGAACTGAGATAGAACTTCTTGGCACAGGCAGTGTGGAGGCTGAGGAGGAGAAGCCCCTGCTGGAGAAAGTGATTTTTATTTTGAGAACAGAGCTGGAGAAAGTGATTTTGATTTGGAGAATGGAGCTGGAAAAAGTGATTTTGATTTTGAGAACAGAACTTATGATGGAAGTGCTTCTTCTGAGAGCCAGTTGGAACTTCTGCTGAGGAGCTATCATGAGTGAGAGAAGAGGATCCCTGCTTGAGGAAACCTGCTTTGTTGTGAAAGCATGGGAATGTGGGTGTTCACTACATTTACCATGTACCAACTTCATGGTTACTGTAATAACTTTGATTTTCTGGTTCAGGGGCTTGGTTTCCTGGTATTTGAAAAAGGACTTGAGGTTGACTAGACACTATGAGCTTCAATTTGGAACAAGAACTGCATGGAGAGCTGGACAAGGAACTGGGAGCTGTCTGCCTTTGAACTCAGATGTAAGTTGGTTAAATTCAGGGACTAGCTGGGACCATGGAAGAGCAGCCATGGAAGCTGAAAGCCTGCTTTGAATCAAGACAAAAAGACCTCTCCTTGGGTATTTAATACTTACTGATGAAATTATTACTTGTGACCTAGGGGTGGATGGCCTCTATACTTTCCACTACTGTGGATATTGAGTGTACTGAGTAGTGACTGATGATATTGTAACTTAATTACACTCCATGGGTGGAGAACTTTGACTTTTGTACTTTGTGATTGAATTAAGGACTTTGTGATTGACTAAATGAATGTACTTTGCTTAAAACTATGTGACTACTTTGGTGAAAACTATGTGGTTATTTTAGTGATAAGTTGTAACATTGTAAATGCTGTACCTTGATTTTCTTCAAATGTTTTGCCTGAATTTGTTTCTGAATAAATAGAGAGCTTACTATTTATGTAATAAGAACCTTGAAAATTTGTTCACAGCAGCAATCCTCTGGAAAGCTGCCAGTGCTTGGCTTTACATGCCCCCATTGAGAAGACAAGCAATTCAATATAGTTTATACATGCATGTATAGTAATGCAAAACCTTTCCATAGTAGTCACATTGTGAAACACAAACTATATTTCCCTCCATCTTATCCTGAATCCCATTCATATTATTTTCTGCTTTGACCCAGTCCCTTATCAAGAGTGTTTGCTTCTGATTTCACCCTCCCCCAATCTGCCCTCCCATTTTGTCATCTCCTCTTCTTATACCCTTTCCATTTACTTTCCTGTAGGGTAAGATATCCAATTGAGTGTGTATGTTATTGCCTCCCTAAGCCAAGTCAAATGAGAGTAAGGTTGACTCATTCCCTTTTACCTCCCTGCTCTTCTCCTCCACTGTAACAGCTTTCTCTTGTCTCTTCTATGTGAAATCATTGGCCCTGTTCTATTTCTCCCTTTATTCTCTCATTACATTCCTCTGTCACCTCTTAATTTCATTTTTTTACATATCATCCCTTCATATTCAACTCACCCTGGGCCTTCTGTCTATGTATACATATACACATATTTACATATGTACACACACACACATGCACACACATATTCCTTTCAACTATCCTAATACTGAGAAAAGTTTCAAGAGTTACAAATATCACCTTGCCATGTAGTAATGTAAAAAGTTCAACTTTAATAAGTTCCTCATGATTTCTCTTTATGCTTCTCTTGATTCTTGTATTTGAAAGTTAAAATTTCTGTTCAACTCTGGTCTTTTCATCAAGAATACTTGAAAGTCCACTGTTTCATTGAATATCCATTTTTTCCCCAAAGTATAATAGGTAATTTTGCTGGGTAAGTGATTCCTGGTTTTAATACTAGCTCCTTTGACCTCCCACATATCATATTCTAAGTCCTTTGTTCACTTATGTAAAAACTTCTAGATTTTCTGTTATCCTGATCATGTTTCCACAATACTCAAATTATTACTTCCTGACTGTGATAATTTCTCCTTGACTTGGGAACTCTGGAATTTGGATATGATATTAGTAGGACTTTACTTTTTTGGATCAAGAGGTGATCAGTGGATTCTTTTAATTTCTATTTTACCCTCTGGTTCTAGAATATCAGGGCAATTCCCTTGATAATTTGTTGAAAGATAATGTCTAGGCTCTTTTTTCTAATAATGACTTTTTGGCAGTCCAAAAATTTTTGAATTATCTCTCCTGGATCTATTTTCCAGGTCAGTTGTTTTAATAATGAAATATTTTATACTGTCTTCTATTTTTTCATTCTTTTGTATCTTTTTCATGATATCCTTGATTTCATATAAAGTCATTAGCTTCTAATTGTTCCATACTAATTTTAAGGGAATTATTTTCTTCAGTGATCTTTTGGACTTCCTTTTTCCATTAGGCTAATTCTTCTGTTTAGTAATTCTTCTCCTCATTGGCTTTTGGACCAATTTTGCAATTTGAGTTAGTCTATTTTTTAAGCTCTTATTTCCTTCAGTATTCTTTTGGATCTTCTTTAGTAAGCTGTTTACTTGTTTTTCATGATTTTCTTGAATCATTCTCATTTTTCTTTCCAATTTTCCCTCTACCTCTTACTTGATTTTCAAAATCTGTTTTGAGCTCCTCACTAGCCTGCAAACAATTCATTTTTTTTGGAGTCTTTTGATGCATGAGTTTTGGCTTTGTCTTCTTCTGGTTTAATATTTTAATCTTCTTTGTCACCAAATAAAGATTCTCTAGTCTGATTTCTTTTCTGCTGTTTGCTTATTTTTCCAGCCAATTACTTGGCTTTTGAGCTCTTTGCTATGGTAGACCTCTGCTTCCGGAGTGGAAAGGTCTGTGTCCCAAATTCCTGGGGCTATGTGTAGCTGTTGTCAGAGCTACTTCTAGGTGCCTGTCTCAGCACTGTGAGAAAGGGTGCTTCTCCACAACCACCAAAAGTTCTACCATGCCAGGGCTCCTCTTCATCCCAGGACCGCCACCCAAGACTGGAACTCAGATCCAAGGAGGGAAAAGCAAGAGAATCCTCTCTCAGCACAATCAAAGAGATTCCTTCAGTTTTTCTCTGATCAGCTACCATGTTTCCCCGATAATAAGACACTGTCTTATTAATTTTTTTGGACAGAAAAACACCAGAGGGCTTATTTTCAGGGGAGGGCTTATTTTAATGAACATTGACAGCAATTTTAATAAACAGGTAAATGTGAACCAAAAAAATGTACCTTTATTCAATAATGAATTCAATAAAGAACAGGATGACACGCTCACTGCTGCAGCTCTGATTGGATGCAGCTCGGAGCGTGGTGTGCGTTTCACGGGGGAGGGGGGGAACGGTGCATACAGAGGGTACCATAATGTAGCGTGTAGCACAGGGGATCACCTTCACTACAGTAGCAATCTCAATAGGGCTTATTTTTGGGGGAGGGCTTATTTTAGAGGAATCTTACACAGTAAGGGGAGGGCTTATTTTTGGGATAGGTCTTATTATCGGGGAAACACGGTACTTTATCCTCCGACCATCTGTGGGTCTGGAGTTCTGCAAACAGCTGCCACTGCTGCTGCTGTTGCTGTTATTGGTGTCACAGCCACAGCCACCAGCGCAGTGCCAGGGTTAGGGGCCAGTCCATGCTATTCTCTCCCCCATGTCCAACAGGGTTTCTCCACTGACTTTTTACATTCTTTTTGGTGTTTGTGGATTGAGAAGTCTGGAAACTGCCACAGTAAATTCAGTCTGGTGAGGTCTGCTCTGGCCTGTTCTGTGCCAATGGTCTCTGCTGGTGTGGCCCACATGGTACTGCACTCCACTCCCAGCTCAGTGCAATAGACCCTTCCTTTCAGTTGCCAGGCTAACTTCAACTGGTGATGCATTTCACTCTGTCATTTTTTGGGATCTGTATCTCTAAAATTTGTTTAGAGTTGTTTTATCACAGGTACTGTAGGTGACTGGGGGACAAGCTCAAGCAAGTTACTGGTTTGACTCCACCATCTTGGTTCTGCCCCCTTTATTTCAATTTTCACTCATTACTCCTGTTCTGAACTTTTTAGATAAACAAACAAGTATAATTCCTTTTCTATAGGAAAGTTCTTCAAATACTTAAACTTAGTGTGATAAGAGAATTTATGCTTTAGGCTTCTTGCCACCCCTGTATTAAGAAGACTTTATTTTGAGCTTCTTAACACTTTGCTTGAAGCAAGTTGGTCATGTGTCCTGCTCAAGGTTGAAAAACTCAAACTTGGGACATGGACAACAACCTTGATTTTGATCAACTAGTTCCTATACCTTCCTAAGACAGACATCATTCTTTGTTTCCTAATGTGTAAACCTGTACCTTTCCCTTCTGCTCTATGTAAAATTCCATTGTAAATACTGTGATCTTCTGGGTTCTTAAAGTTTATTCCAAATGAGTTGTCAATGTATTCCAATTATCCAATGTGAATAATTCATTTAAGAATGTAAATTTTAACAAATCTTTTCCCATGAACCTTGTGTAATACTTTATATGTCCTCTCTAACCTTTACGAAAAGAGATACAGTGAACATGTTAAAAGCCTACCTTCTCTTTACATTGTGAATATAGCAATGGATTATGAAGGCTAGTTGTACATTAATTATCCCTTGCTCTCCCTACATGGTCCGTCTTTTTTTTTTTCTGAGCTACATATTTCTTTGATGACATCTGTTGTATTGATATTCCTATATCCCACCTTTGTGTCACATTATACCCTCCTCATACCCAATATGAACACCTCCACTGCATTTTTATAATCCTCAGTTTCAGTTCTTAGAATAGTCCATGACATGAAGCCATGCAACATGAGTATCAGTGATAAAAATAAGCCTTTGTTTCATACAGAAATCTAGAAAGGATTTTATTATGGGTCTAGTAAAATTGTAAGCCAAGGACCACCCTAACTAGCTCACACTTTTTTATCATTAGGTTGTAAACATTACTTTATCAGTCATAACAACTCCCAAAGACAAGTTTCCAAGACATTGAGGGATCAGGTGAGAGACCACCTCTACCAATAAAATGAGAGGCCTTTGTAGGATTGAAACATTTCACAATAAACATCATTAATGATTTCACATTAAATATCTAATTTGTTCTTAATCTACATAATAGCTTAGATGTAAGAGTGAATGAAAGGTGGGAAAGAGAATAATACTGCTAATTTATTTGACTTGGTATATAAGCACCCAGCATTATACATTTTGTAACAATTATAGTTTAATATTTTGTAAGAGCCTGCTGAGTAATTATACCTAGATAACTGTCACAACTAGAATTAGAATTGGAAACCTCAAGGACACATAATTAAGTTGGCATGTGTGGACAGATACAGATCAAAACCTCTTAGTAGATGAGTTGTGGTAAAAAAAATGTGTGTTACTTTGTGACTATAACTGTAATTATGATGCTCTCGGAACTTATTTACAGGAATATGGGCAACTCAGCATAAGAAGTAAAACAAAGGATTTTCAAGATGAGAACACCTACCAAGGAGTCACATAATCACTTATCTTATTATAGAGAGGGCTCAGCAACATCTAGTTCAACTTATACTGAACAGGAGTACTCTCTTTAAGCCTCTAATCAAGTTGTCATCTAACATTTGATGAAGATATTCAAAGAAACTTCTACCTTTTCAGGAATCCCATTCCAATTTTTTACAGTTATTATAAGATGAAATTTTACTCTCCTAAACCTCCAAATGTGGGTCCTATGTTTGCTGACTGGGACCAAATAGAATAAGCTAAAATTTCATCCACATGGCAATTCTTCAAATATTTGAAGACAATGTTTGTGCATCATATCCCTTTCCCTCCAAGTCCTTACTTCTGAAAGATAAACTTCCATTTCCTTAAAGGGACCCATTTATGGCCTAATATAATAGTCTTTGAGGAATATATTGTTATTCTGTATAAAAAAGAGACACTATTTTCTTCACTATAATACCAGAATCCTTTCAGAGAATAAATATGTCCAGATGATCATAGTTGGAAAGAATCTGCTCAATTTTCAGGAGCTGATTTCTTATGATTTTTTTCTAATTAGAACTGCAATGCCAGGTTTGAATTACAGCTCTGATTTTCATACCTTTGTGAACTTAAGAAAGTCTCAATTAATCACCTCTAACTATACTAGCAAATCTGAATCTATGACACAAACAGAGATTTAACCCCTCTACAAAATTTCTACCTCAACTATTCACAAAATGGAAATTTGATCAATAATATCAGAGGAAAGGGCAATTGAGGCCATGAATGGACATTCTACTTTGGCATTTCAAGTGACATGGAACAAACTTTGGATTCATAGTTACCCAGCTAATTAGATTGAATCAAGGAGTAGGAACACTATGTTTCCTAATAGTATTTGACATTTATATATTATTTTTTCTTTGCTTTAAGTATTTAGTGAAGACCCAATATTATTATGTTTTTTTACAGAAAAGAAAACTGAAGTCCAAAAGGATAAAGCAAATTTGTCCATAATTGCACACCAACAAAATATCAGAGAGATGATTTTAATACAGATGTTGCATGATTTCAATTCCAGAGTTCTGTTCACTACCTTACATTGTTTCTTCTTAATTCATATTATTTGTAGAAATATATGCAAGTTAATCACATCCATGAGTTACAATATAAATCAATAGCTTTGGGGTGGGGAAGCTGTAGTCTCAAGGGCACATGTGGTCCTTATGTCTTCAAGTGTGGCCCATTGAATAAAGCTCCAAAAGGAGTGTTCTGTGAAGTTTGGATTCAGTCAGAGGACTTGAGGACCTAGAGCCACCTCTGCAATAGGTCATACACCTTAAACTTGATCAGAAGCAAATTTCTATGGCATTTTAGTTCAATTTTTATGACCACAGGTAAAATGGTTTTCTTAAACTTTTTTCATAAATATCTGGATTTTGACTTCATATATTAATAATATATTATTAAGATGTGACTAGAATGATCTATTGTACATGTATTAAGGCTTCAGATATAGCCTTTTGTGAAGCAAAATATTTGTCATGGATAAGTTATCTGTAAGCCTTTAATCCAGAAAAAAACAAAACCATACATTTTAAATCTTAAATTTACTGATGAAAAATAATAGCATCTTTTATTTGAAAAGATTAAAACCTTAGTTACCCTCAGGTTTAAAAATAAACCCATCATAATGGCAAATGAAAGAAAAATAAGATTTTTGAAAATTAAAAAAAAATATGAGGCAGTAATTGTTAAATTTGAGAGTTCTCAGTAGAAAATTTGAAAATTTTAATTTTAGAATAAAAATGACATTGACAGCTTTTATATTTTTAATTTTCTAAGGAGTATTTAAACATTCCACTATCTGATCTTTACAACTTAAAGTGCTTTTAGTGCGTCAGGAGACTAATAGAAGATATTCTTATGTAAGACTTTTCTTTCTGCTATTGCCATTAAGAGAAATCAGTCATTGGGTCAGTTATTGAACTATATTATTATATTGCCAAGTCTTAAAAGAAAAAAAACACCTTTCCCAAATCCAAAACCAATCAAAAATATAAATTCTGATGCCACTGGATTTGCACAGAAAAAATACAGTTTGTTACAATACAACACTCTCTCCTTTCTTTGTGGTATCATTTGAAGTCTAGTTTTTAAAACAATAGTTGAACAAATGAAACCTTCTGTCCTTGCTTTGAGTTGTCAGCAATGCTTCAATGTGAGATGAAATAAATTTCTAAGCTCTTTCATCTTCTATAATCAGCTCTGCACAGCTGAGTATACCCACAACAGTGTAAGCTGACTCTGCCAGCATCAATGCTATGTGGAACAGGAAGGCTTTGTTAATGACATATTTCTAATGTTCTACACAGGAGTGGTATTTATCTTGGTTCCCTCCTTTTCTGTCTCTGACATCTCCTCCACCTCCCAACTAATATGCAATCTCTTTTTTTTTTTGCACAACAGAAGGTTTTAGGCAGCAGCATTTTAAAATATTAGTCTCTTCTTTTTACAATGATTGTAATATCACTATAGTACCCAAAGACTCACAAATTAAGTATGTTTTAAGAATTTTGGAATCAGTTCTGTACTGGTTTCATCTTTAAATGTTTGAAAGCAATGAATTAATTATCATGGCAGGGCATATGGATATTTATTTTTATAATTTTTTGATTGTGTGACACAATCTATGCTGGAGTCTGGAAAGACAGCATGGTAAAATTGGTAGATGAATGAACTTGGAGACAGAAACTTCTCATTTGTGAACCTCCTTAAATGTCTACTACCTATATGACCCTATGGAACTCAATTTCCTCATATAGGTTTGGAATTGATTGCCTTTTAGATCCCTTCCAAATGAAATGTATTACACACACACAGAGTTGCATAAGGAATCTGTCTTATCCAATAGGGATCTAGGAGGAGAGGAGAATGATAAAGATAGGAAAAATTAAGGGAAGCAGTGATTAGAAGCAACATAGACTTTTTATCAGAAGCAAGATAAAAATAAAGATAGAAGAATAAGCAAAAGAAAATAGAATGAAGGGACATATATGGTTAGTAATTTAACTGTGAATGTGGATGTGATGAGCTCACCCATCAAATGGAAGGTGACAAAAGAATGGTTTAGAAATCTACAAGGAAGCAAAGAAAATATAGACAGGTTTCAATATAATGTACAGTATTTAATATATAGGCTTTCTTGAAATGATGTTATTCCTATATATTCTAAACTCTCTCCCATGTTCTACTGTGCACATGATGTTTTTTTTCTTTTGTATTTAAATTTATGTATATTTTAAATTTTTCTTCTCTTATTATTCAATTAAGTTTTAGTATTTTAGTAAAAACATAATTTAGTAAAATTTATAAAAATTAAATAAAAAAGAAACCAGAGTTCAATAATATGTTGTTTAGAAGAGATACGCTAGAAACAGAAAGGAATACATAGAGTTAAAACAAAGGGCTTGAACAGAATACAACATGTTTCACCTGAAGTTTAAAAGGCAGAGGTAGCAATTATGATCTCAGGTAAAGTAAAAATAAAAATAAGTCTAATTAAAAGAGATAATAAGGGAAACCACATTTTGCTAAAAGATACCATAGAAAATGAACTAATATCAATTTTTTTTACAGCAAGGTGCTTTGATAAAGTCATCATTTCTCAAATAAATAGATAACTGAATGTAATGGGAATGTAAATTTTAAAGATCTTCCCTGCCCCTAGGCTAAAGTGCACCTGAAGCCTGGGGTGGGAGGCTTGTTTTTCAATAGATACTTTTTGATTGGCCAGTGGGTCCAAAAGGTTGTTACATTCTCTGAGCCAGGAGAAGGCTATATAAGCCCTGATGTGTAGCTTTGTTTTGGGGCTCACTTTGAGAAGTGTTCTGTGATTTGATATGGATTCTGGGAAGCTGTTGTCCTGAGCCCCCCGGATTTGAAAAAACCCAGATGTTGAAACCCAGATGTTGACTGGGTATCGATGTAATGGTTGGACAGTTTGAAATCTGTCTACTAGATCTGTTTCTGTCTTGATAATTCTGCCTGTGTACTTTGAAGTTCAGGGTGCCGACCTTTTCCCCTGAACGAGGTAAACGATATATGTTTGACTGATTAAAGTAAGCTTGTTAACCCATTTTGAGTTGCTTTCCTTTAACAAAGCAGATCTAAGAACCTGTGTTGGCAGCAAACCCTGAGGACCCTTGGGGTGCTTGCTGCTACACTGAATCACAAAAAACAAAAGCCATTCCCTAATTGCTAAGTGGTCAAATTATATGAACAGGAAGTTTTCAGAACAAGAGATCTTGTTCTGAAAAATACAAACATAGAAAAATTGAAAAAAAGAAACAATCAATAACATCATTCAAGAGAATGACAATAATGAGAAAAAAATACCAGAATTTAAGAGAGGTGGACAAAGTGGTTTTCAGGTGAATTATTATATCTCTAATTGCTTACCTGAATAAAATTGAGAAGGAAGAGTTCAATAAATTGAAAATGCAACTAAAAAAGCTCACAAAAGTTAAAAGTTCTCAATTAAAAACCAAATTAGAAATTCTAAAAACCAAAGGAGAGATTAATAAAATTGAAATTAAGAAAACTATAGAGCTAAGAAAACTAAGAGTTGGTTTATGAAAAAAATAAAATAGAAAAACCTTTGATTAATTTTATTTAGGAAAAACAGAAAGAAACCAAATTACCATATCAAAAATGAAAAGATTGAAGTCAACATGAATGAAGTGGAAATTAAAATAATAATTAGGAGAAATTTTGCTCAACTATATGCCAATAAATCTTACAATCTAAGCGAAATGGATGAATATTTACAAAGATATAAAATGGCCAGATTACCAGAAGAGGAAATAAAATACTTAAATAATTGCATTTCAGAAAAAGAAATTGTAAAAACCATCAATGAACTCCCTAAGAAAAATTCTCCAGGTCAGGATGCATTTACAAGTGAAGTCTATAAAACATTTAAAAAGGTATTAACCCCAATACTATATAAAGTATTTGGGAAAATAGGCAAAGAAGTAATCCTATCAAATTCTTTTTATGATAGAAATATGGTGCTCATATCTAAATAATGAAGACTCAAAACAGAAAAAATAATATTATAGTCCAATTTCCTTAATGAATATCAATTCAAAATTTTTAAATAAAATATTAACTAACAGATTGAAGCAATTTATCATGAGGATAATATATTATAACGAGGTAGGATTTATACCAGGAATGCAGGACTGGTTCAACATAAGTAAAACTATCAGTATAATTGACCATATCAACACCAAAACTGGGAGAAAGCATGGAATTA
This sequence comes from Petaurus breviceps papuanus, assembly GCF_028583685.1. NCBI lineage: Eukaryota > Metazoa > Chordata > Mammalia > Diprotodontia > Petauridae > Petaurus > Petaurus breviceps. The sequence goes on along the minus strand of NW_027185793.1, from coordinate 14,041,029 downwards.
TCTCAATAGATTCAGAAAGAGCATTTGACAAAATACAATCCCTTTTCCATTTAAAAATACTAGAGAAATATGAGTAAGTGGAATCTTCCTTAAAATGATAAGTAGCACCTATCTAAAACCATCATTAAGCATAATATGAAATGGTGATGAGCTAGAAACATTGGCAATAAGATCAGGAGTGAAACATGGGTGTCCATTATCACCACTGTTATTCAATTTTGTACTAGAAATATTAGTTTTACCAATAGGAGGAAAAAAAGAAAAGGAAGGAATTAGAATAGGCAAAGAAGAAACAAAGCTATCTGTCTGCAGATATGATGACATACTTAGGAGCATCCTAGAGAACCATGTAAAAAACTACTTGCAATGATTAACAACTTTAGCAAAGTTGGAGGATATATAATAAACCCACATAAATCATCTACATTATGGCATATTAATAACAAACCCCAACAGCAAGAGATAAAAAGAGAAATTACACTTAAAGTTACTGTAGAAAATTTATAATATTTGGGAGCCTACCTGCCAAGATGACAACAACAACAACAACAAACCAGGGGGTAGATAGATGGCACAGTGAATAGAGCACTGGCCCTGGAGTCAGGACGACCTGAGTTCAAATCTGGCCTTAGACACTTAACATTTACAAGCCATGTGACTTTGGGCAAGTCACTTAATCCCAATTGCCCAGCCTTCACACCTTCAAAAAGCAAAACAAACAAACAAAAAAAGAAAAACAAACAAAAAAAAAGACCAGGAACTATTTGAACACAATTACAAAAGAAATTTCACACAAATAAGGTCAGATCTAAATAACTAGAAAAATATCAGTTGCTCATGGTCAGGTCAAGTTCAAAATTTAAAATGACAGTTCTACCTGGATTAATTTACTGTGTACATAACAATCAAACTGAGAAAATTTATTTCATAGAGCTGGAAAAAAAACTACAAAATTCATCTAGAAGAACAAAAGGTACAGAATATCAAGGGAATTAATGAAAAGAAATGATAGCAAAGCTGGTCTAGTTATACGAGATCATAAATTGTACTGTAAAGCAGCAATCATTAAAACTATTTGGTACTGGCTAAGAAATGGAGTGGTGGATCAGTGGAATAGATTAGGTACACAAGATGAAGTAGTCAATGACTATAGTAATTCAGTATTTGATAAATCCAAAGACTCCAGCTTTGTGGATAATACCTCAATATTTGACAAAAACTGCTGGAAAAACTGGAAAGCAGTATGGCAGAAACTGGACATAGACCAACATCTTACAGTGTATACCAAAATAAAATAAAAATGGATGCACAATTTAGATATAAAGGCTGTTACTATAAGAAAACTGGGAGAGCAAAGAATAGTTTACCTGACAGATTTATGGGAAGGAGAAGAATTTATGATGAAATAAGAGTTAGACAACATCATGGAATGCAAAATGGATAATTTTGATTACATTAAATTGAAAACATTTTGCACAAAGAAAGCCAATGCAACAAAAATTAGAAGGTAAGTAGAAAACTGAGGAAAAATTTATAGGCAGTGCTTCTGATAAAGTCCTCATTCCTAAAATATATAAAGAACTAAGTCAAATTAATAAGAATACATATCACCCCCCATTTCATAAATGACCAAAGAATGTGAACAGGCAATTTTCAGATGAAGAAATTCAAGCTATTACCAAACATGTGAAAAAATGCTCTAAATCACTATTGATTAGAAAAATGCATGTCCAAACACCTTTGAGGTATCATCCCACATCGATCATATTGGCTAACAAGAGAAAACAGGAAAATTATAAATGTTGGAGATGTGGGAAAACTGGAACCCCAAATGCACTATTTATGGATTTATGAACTGATTGAACCATTCTGGAAAGCAATTTGGAACTATGTCCAAAGGTTTATAAAAGTTTGTATACCCTTTCACCCAGCAACATTTCTTTTAGATCTGTATCCCAAAAAGATCATGAAAATGGTAAGAAAGCCCACATGTACAAAAATATAGGAGATCTTTTTGTGTTGGCCAAGAATTGGAAATTGTGGAGATGCCCATCAATTGGGAAATGGTTGAGCAAGTTGTGGTATGTGAATTTAATGGAATACTGTTTTTCCATAAGAAACAATGAGAAGGTGGACTTCAGAAAATCCTGGAAAGATTTATATGAACTGATGCTGAGTGAAGTAAGCAGAACCAAGACAACATTGTATATAGTAACAGCAACATTATGTGATGACTATCTTTGATAGACTTAGCTCTTCTCATCAATGCAAGGACCTAACAAAACTCCAAAAGACTCATGATGGAATATGAAAAAAATTATGGAATCTGAATTCAGAGAGCAATATTATATTTGCTCTCTCTCCTCTTTATTTGTTTCTTCTCTCTCATGGCTAATCCCATTTTTTCTTATTCTTCTTTAAAACAAGACTAATGTGAAAAATATGTATACTATGAATGTATATGTGTAACCTATACAATATTGCTCACTGTATTGGGGTGTGGAAAGGTTCAGGAGGGGGAGAAAATTTGGAAGTGAAATTTTTTAGAAGTGAATTTTGGCAACTAAAAATTAATAAAATTTTTAAAAAGAACTTCGTTTTCATTAGTGCAATTAGGATGAGTCTACATATACAAAGGACATGGTTTTGTGTCAGGTACGTTGGTATGATTTCAAATAAATGAAGGGTTTAGGAAGAGGGATGCATTAGGAGACGATGAAAGGGAAAGAATGAATGGGGAAAATTATCTCACATAAAGGAGGCATGTAAAGTCAACCTTTTACACTCAATGGGAAAATGGAGGCATGGCAGACAATTTCTCAATCTCTTTCTCACTGGAATTGGTTCAAAGAGGGAAGAATACATATAGACAGTCAGTTATGTATGGAAATATAAATTGCCCAATAAGGAAATAGGAAAGGAAAGAGTTTAGAGAATGTTGTAATAAAAGAGAGGGAAGAATAATGGAGGCAATAGTCAAAAGTAAAACATACTTTTGGAGAGGAACTAGATAAGAAGAGAGGGTAAATGATAAAGAAGAAAAAATGGATGGAAGAAAATCATTAGTAATCATTACAGTGAATATGTGTACACACCCATAAAATGGAATCCCCTCTTGAAAAAGATTCTGATAAAGAAAACTTCTAGGAATATTATAGCCAAATTCCAGAGTTTTCACGTCAAGGAGAAGATATTACAAGTTGTCAGGAAAAAACAATTTGAGTATTTTGGAAGTACAATCAGGATAACACAAGATCTAGCAGCTTCTACCCTAAGGGATCAAAAGGCTTGGAATATATTCCAGAGAACAAAGGAGTTAGGATTAAAACCAAGAATCACCTACCCAGAAAAACTGAGTATAATTTTTCAGGGGGAAAACATGGCTATTAAATGAAAGAGAGGATTTTCCAACATTCTTGATGGAAAAAAAACAGAGCTGAACAGAAAATTTGGCTTTCAAACAAAAGAAGCAAGAAAATCATGAGAAGGTAAATAGGAAAAATAAATAATAGGGAACTTTTTCAAGTTGAACTATTTACACCCCTTCATGGAAAAATGATAATTGTAACTCATGATACTATTCTCAGTATGAGGATAGTTGAAGGGAATACACACACACATGGGTGTTTGTGTGTGTGCATACACACATACGTATATGTTTATAAAGGTGGGTGTATATCTGCATAAATCTATATGAGTGTATATATATATATACACATACACATATGTACATGTATACATAGATAGAGGATGCAGGATCAGTTGAATAGGAAGGGATGATATCTAAAAAATAAAATTAAGATGTGAGAGAGGAATATATTGGGAGAAGGGGAAAGGGAGAGATGGACTAGGGTAAATTGTCTCATATAAAAGAGGCAAAGGAAAACTTTTTCATTGGAAGGGAAGAGCAGGAAGGTGAAAGGAAACAGGTCAACCTTGCTCTCATTGAATTTGTCTTAAGGAGGGAATAAAATACACATTCAACTTGCTGTCTTACTCTACAGGAAAGTAAGGGGGAATGGGATAAGAGGAGGGTTATAGAAGGGAGGGCAGATTGGGGAAGAAGGTAGGTAGAAGCAAACACTTTTGAAAAGAGACAAGGTCAAAGTAGAAAATACAATAAGTAGGGGAAGGATAGGATGGAGGGAAATATAATTAGTCTTCTGCAATATAACTACTATGGAAATGCTTTGCATAACTACAAATGAACAATATTTATTGAATTGCTTGTCTTCTCAGTGGGGCTGGGTGAGGAGGGAAGAAGGGAAAGAATCTGAAAATAGAAGTTTAAAAAAACAAATATTAAAAATATTTTAAATTATTTTTTGCTTTGTTTTGTTTTTGCATGCAACTGGGAAATAAGATATACAGGCACTGGAGTATAGAAATCCATCTTGCCCTACTAGAAAGTAAGGGGGGTAATGGGGAAAATATAAGAGAGAACAAATTGGGATAAGGGGTATTCAGTAGGCTCACTCTCTTTGTGTGGAGGTAGGCGAAAGATGGGGAGAAAATTTGCAACTCAAAATCTTTTGGAATGAACGTTGAAATCCAAAAATAAATAAATAGATTGAGGAAAAAAAAGAATTAGAATTGACCAAATGGAAAAGGAGGGAAAAAAACTCATTAAAGAGAAAAAAAAACTCTTTAAAATAAATTAAGAAAAATTACCCTGATACTTTAGAACCAGAATGCAAGATAGAAATTGAAAGATTGGAGTGGGGGAAGAGAGGAAGGAGGAGAAAATTTGAAATTCAAGGAATTGTGGAACTAAATCTTGTAAACTAAAAGAAAACAAACAAATTAATAAAGACCAAAAAATTAAAAAAAAAGAAATTGAAAGATTACACTAATCACCTCCAAACTCCTAGAAAAGCAACTGAACTGTAAAATAGAATGAAGAGAAATAATTTAAAATTTTTTGATTACCTGGAAGCCATGATAAAAACAAAAAAAGGAGCACAGTGGTGGCTAGGCGGCACAGTGAATAGAACACCAGCACTGGAGTCAGTAGGACCTGATTTCAAATCTGGCCTCAGAAACTTAACATAAAACTAGCCATGTGACCTTGGACAAGTCATTTATACCCCTTATACCCAAGTGCCCCACATTCCCTCCTCCATAAAGCAAAAATAAAAGAGCACAAAGAAAATATTCAAGAAATTTTCAAGAAAAATCTTTCCTGATGCTTTAGAGTCAGAATGTAAGAAAGAAATTGAAAGAGCCCACTGATGACCTCTGAACTCCTAGAAATATAACCAAATTCCAGAACTCCCAGGTCAAAGGGAAAAAAAAAACCTTCAAATAACAAGAAAGAAAACATACAAATATCATGGAAATACAATTAGGATATTCTAAGATTTAGTGGCTTCCATGTAAAAGGAGTGGAAGGCTTGCAAGATGATATTCTGAAAGGCAATGAGCTAGCATTACAGGAAAGAATCACCTATTCAGGAAAACTGAGTATAATTCTTCCAGTAGGAAATGGAAATTTAATTAAATAAACGATTTTTCAAGTATTCCTGATGAACATACCAGAGCTGAAGAGAAAATTAACTTTCAAGTACAAAACTCAATAAATGAAATAACAATTGAAATAATTTTTACATCACTTCCAGAAAACAAAACAAAGCAAATAACAAACAGGTTTTAAAATCCCAAGACACATAGTGACTAAATTTAATAATTTGCTTGTGGGGACAAGAAGTTGTTGCATACCCAAGTGGTCACCATGAAGAAAAGTTTTGCAAAGAAAACTTATGTCTCTCTATCAGAACTAATCTACTTAGCAAGACTGTATATTTTTCACAAGTACTAAATGATATTATTGTGACAATGAGGCTGCCACTTGAAGGAAAGTGCTATGGTACCATTATTAGTACTAATGTTCCCACTAAGACTAATCCTGATGAAGTCAAAGAAAAATTCTATGAAAACTTGGAGACTCTCATCCTCTATGTGCCAAAAGAGGACAAGCCTATAATTCTTAGTGACTTTAATGCCAGAGCAGGCACAGAATGGTAGCTATGAAAACCAGTGGTGGGGAAGAAAAGAGTCAAGATGGCAATAGTAATAGCCACTTGTCACTGAAGAATTATACACCTCATAACATTCTCATCACCAACACTGTCTATTGTCTATCTAATTGTAATAAAATGTAGTGGATGTATCCTTGCAGCAAAGACTGACATTTAATAGAATACATCATAGTTGGTAGAAGAGACAGGGAGGCATTGTGTGGTGCAGAGTGCTGGACCAATGAGAGAGTCATCCTCTCCAAGCTAAAAATTCACATTCGGCAGTCCCAGGGCAAGAAGACTATGATGAGACAAAATCAACAGTCTAGAGTGCTACAGAAAAGGAGTTGTCACTTTTCAGAGACTTGGTGTGCAGCACCACATTTGCTCATCTTGGCCAGAATACTCTCAAGCATTAAGGTTGCTTTGATGAAAATGATGGGAAAATTCAGAAGCTGCTAAACAAGAAATGAGAACTGCACAGGGTTTATGATTGGGACAGTTCATCTCTCTCCAAGAAAATAGCATTTAAGTTCCATCAAAAGCAAAGTACAAGAGAAGAATAGAAAGATATAGAATTCATGACTCAGCAAGAAGAGATGGGATTCGATTAAATTCCAAGTGCTTCTATGATACTCTGAATACTATTTTTAAGCCAAAGACCCCTGGCGCAACTCAAGTACTCTGCACTGATGGAGTGAAAATGATCAGTGACAGGGACATGACCCTGGGAAGAAGGAGTGAACACTTCCAATGTGTTATTTTATTTTATCTTATTTTTGATTTGTGGGACAAAATAAGAATTTCCATACCATAGTACAATAAAAAAATATTATTTTACATGAAACTGCAAATCTACAATGCACAACTTTCTATTTCCTAAAAATCTAAAATGAAATTTTGATGTAAATTTCTTTTTTTTCGCCTCCCTTAATATTTTAGCTATGGATACCATTAGAAATACAGACATATACCCACATTTATAATATATACATTCATGTAAATTATATATATATATACATACATACATATACATACATACATACTTCTATTTATCAGTTTTTTCAGTGGATGCTAATAGCATCTTTCTTAATATGTCATTATATTTAATTTGGTTTTTTATTGTAGTCAAAATTACTTATTCACTTGATGTTCTTTTTTCATTTATCAAATGCATTATTAACTTCTGATTTACATCATTCGTTTCCACCTGATTTTGAGTTACAAATTTTCTCCCTGTTTTCTCCGTACCCATCGCCCCAAAATAGCAGTCCCACAGAATATCCCCTCCTCCAATCTGCTCTCTCCCATAGTTGAATCTCTATGCCCCAGTGCCTGTATATCTTATTTCCCAATTACATATAAAATAATATTAATAATAGCATATATATGTATATATACACATATACATACATACATACATACACATACACACACACATATATATATATATATATATATATGATTTTAAAACTTTAAAATCCAGATTCATTTCCTTCCTCCCTTGCCATCAACCTGTACTGGGAAGACAAGCAGTTCATAATAGGTTGAACATGTGTGGCTAATGCAAAACAATAACATAGTAGATATATTGCAAAAGACTGACTACATTTCCCTCCCTCCTATACCACCTCCCACTTTTTCTATTCTCTGTTTTGATCCTGTCCCTTTTCAAAAGTGGGTGCTTCCAACTTCCCTCCCCCTGAGCCTGCCCTCCCTTCCATCATACCCCCTCTCATTCCCTTCCACCCTACTCTCCTGGTGGGTGAGATAACCCATTTAGTATGTATTTCATTCCCTTCTCAAGCCAGATTCAATGGGGAAAAGGTTGACCCATTCCCTTTTGCCTTCCTATTCTTCCCCTCCATTGTAACCATTTACCCTTGCCTCTTCTATGTGAGATATTTTACCCCATTCTGTCTCTCCCCATCTCCTCTCATTATATTCCTCTCTCACCTCTTAATCTCATCTTTTAAGTGTCATCCCTTCCTATTAAATTGTTCCTGTGCCCTCTATCTATGTATACCTGTAAACATATATACACACATTCACATATGTAATCATATACCCATATACCCTCATACATAGACATATATATTCCCTTCAACAATTTTCATACTGAGAAAAGTTTCAAAAGTTACAATTATTGTTTTTCCATTTAGGAATGTTAATAGTTCAACTTTGATAAGTTCCTTATAATTTCTTTTCCCTGTTTACCTTCTCTTGCTTCTTGTATCTGAATGTCAAATTTTCTATTCAACTCTGGTTTTTTCAGCAAGAATGCTTGAAAGCATTGCAAGTGAATGGCCATATTTTCCCCTGAAACATGACATTCAGTTTTGCTGGGTAGGTGATTCTTGGTTTTCATCCCCACTCCTTTGACCTCTGGAATATCATATTCCAAGCCCTTTGATCCCTCAGTGTAGAAGCTGCCAGATCCTGGATTATCCTGATTGTGTTTCCACAATATTAAAATTGTTTCTGCCTGGCTGCTTATAATATTCTGTCCTTAATCTGGGAATTCAGGAACATGGCTATACTATTCCTAGGAGTTTTCTTTTGGGGATTTTTTTCAGGAGGTGATCGGTGGATTCTTTCAACCTCTATTTTGCCCTCTGGTTCTAAAACATCAGGGCAGTTTTCTTTGAGAACTTCCTGGATGATTATTTCTAGGTTCTTTCTTTTATCATAGCTTTAAGGTAGTCCAATAATTTTTAAATTATCTCTCCTGGATCTATTTTTCAAGGTCAGTGTTTTTTCCCATGAGATATTTCACATTGACTTCTCTTCTTTCTATTGTTTGGATCAGTTTAACAGCATCCTGATTTTTCTTAATGTCATTAGTTTCCATTTGCTCCAATCTAATTCTGAAGCAATGATTCTCTTTGTTGAGCTTTTGAGATTTTTTCCATCTGGCAAATTTGTTTTTTTAAGGGATTCTTCTCCTCATTGCCTTTTTGAGTCTCTTTTGCCATTTGAGTTAGTCTATTTTTTAAGGTGTTATTTTCCTCACTCAGACTGTTGACTCTCATTTGGTAATTTTCTTGCATTGTTCTCATTTCTCTTCCCAATTATTCCTCCACTTTTCTTATCTACTTCTTAAGGTCCTCTATGGACTGTAACGAGCTCATATTTTCCTTTGGAGATTTCGTGCAGGAGTTCTGACTTCACTGTCTTCCTCCTATTCCATGATTTGCTCCTTTTTGTCCCCAAAATAGGTGTCTAATGTTGGAATCTTCTGTCTGCTTTGATTCCTTTGCCTGGTCATGTCACCCCCCAGTCACTTGACCCCTGGGCTTTTTGCCACAGTAGGACTCTGCCACCAGAAAGGGCAGCTTTCTTCTGAAATGTTAGGGTGTCCTCTCTTAGGCCTCCAGAAGCTCTGGCAAGCTGGACACACACCCCAGGACCTCCACCCTAGACTATAATCCAAATCCAAGCAGGTTAAAGCAAGAGTGATTACCCCCCAGACTGGTTGCTTGGTTCCCCTATACTCTTCAGACCAGGAGCTGAAACTGCTACGTGGTGCTGTCTGGCTGTGCCAGCACTCACCGGCTTCTTGACCCTGGGGCAAAAGCCATACATTCCCACTTATTGTGTCCCAAAGTCCATACTGCACTGACCTCTTACTTTGTCCTTTGCATGTATGCGTTGATAAATCTGGAACCAGCCACAACTGATGCTGATCTGGAGTCCTTCCTGCAGGTGGCTGGTCAGACCCACCCGGGGCTAAATCCTCAGGCTCCTGGAGCTCTGTTCTGGCTGATTATTGCTGGCTTGCTGGGCTGTCCTCATCAGGAGGTTAGCTTCTCTGTGTCATTTTTTGGGTCCTGCAGCTCCAAAGTTTGTTTAGAGTCCCCTTTTTTATGGATTGAGCAAGGTAGAAGCCAGAGCCTGCTTCTACTCCACCACCTTGACTCCACTTGATGTTGTTCTTAAAACAATATTGTTATTGTATACAATGTTCTCATTTCCTTCTCACTATTTCATGCAGGTATTTTATATTTGTTTCTAAAATCATAGAGTTCATCATTACTTATAACACATTGGTATTCCATCACAATCATATACCACAAGTTATTCAGGCATTCCCCAATTGATGGGCATACTTGAAATTTCCATGTCTTTGCCACCACAAAGAGAAATTCTATTGATATTTTAGAATATATAGGTTTTTTATTTTTTCCTAATCCTTGGAAATACATCTAGTAGTGGTATTGCTCAGTCAAAGGGTATAGACAATGTAATAACTCTTGGGCATGATACCATAATGCTCTGCAAAATCATTGAATCATTCCTCCACAAATGAATGTGTCCCAATATTTTAAGATTCTCTCCAACATTTGTCATTTTCCTCTTCAATCATTTTAGTGACAGATCATGATCAATCAATGCAGAAGCCATTGATTATTGACTTCAGGTTTTAATCGGTTCCTCTCTATCGAATCCTCCAAGTAAAAAGATGAATAACATCAAGTTCCTCTTGGGGGTGGGAGAGGGGAGCCAAGATTAAAAATTAATTAGAAACTAAGTAATTTATTCCAAAGGAATGAAGGAGCCAAATGAAAACAGAGAAACATTCAATAATTTCATCAAAGAGAACAATAATAATGAGACAATATACAAAAACACACAGGAAGCAGCCAAAGCATTTATTGGGGGAAATTTTATATCTCTGAATGCTTATATCAATAAAAAAGAGAAAGAGAAACTGAGCAGGCAACTAAAGAAAGCTAGAAAAAGAACAAATTAAAAATTCTCAATTAAACACCAAACAAGAAATTCTGAAACTAAAAGAGAGATTAATAGAATCAAAAATAAGAAAACTATTGAACTAATAAATAAAATTAAAAAATATTTTTTAAAGGAAAATAGATAGGGGCAGTGTCAAGATGGCAGCATAGAAACAGGACTTCTGCAGGTCTCTTGCTCCCACCTCCTCCAATTCATGTAAAAGGTGACTCTGAAGAAATTTTGGAGCTACAGAAAGCACAAAATGACACAGAGAAGCTAACCTCCCACTAAGGACAGCCCACCAGGCCACCAGCACTCTGGGAGCTGACCCTAGCCCCGTGGGAGCCAGTGGTGTTAGCCTCAGGGCACACTTGACCAGCCGCCAGCTGGAAGAACTTCAGATCAACAGCGGCAGTGATGGTTTCCAGAATTATCAACACATAGTTTCTAAGGACAAAGTGAGAGGTTAGTGCAGTGTGGACTTTGGGATCCAGTAATTCAGGAGTGTGGTCAGCCTTTTCCCTAGGGCAAGAAGCCACTGAGTAGCTGGAGCTATGCAGCTGAAGCCACATGTCACTTTCAGCTCCTGGACTGCAAACCAATCTGAGGGGTAATTGCTCTTGCTTTAATCAGCTTGGATCTGGATTGAGGTCTAGAGTGGAGGTCCTGGGGTGTGCGACCAACTTTGGCGGCTGAGAAAATCCCAGCAATTGGGAAGAAGCTCCCCTGTCTGATAGCAGAGTTCTACTGTGGAAAAACCAAAACAAAACAAAACAAAAGTCCAGTAATTGAGTGGAAAAAAGAGCAAATAAGGGAAGCAAAGCAAAAAGAGCAACCCAACTTTGCACTCCTTATTTTGGGGACAAAAAGGATCAAAGCATGGAACAGGAAAAAGGCAGTGAAGTCAGAAATCCTGCAATAAAAGCTTCCAAGAGGACTTTAAGAAGGATTTTGAAAAATAAGTAAGAAAAGTGGAGGAAAAATTGGGAAGAAAATTAGAATGATTCAAGAAAATTATGAAATAAGAGTCAACAAACTGACTGAAGAAAATAACACCTTAAAAATATATTAACTCAAATGGCAAAGAAGGTTCACAAAGACAATGAAGAGAAGAATGCCTTAAAAACAGAATTTGCCAGATGGAAAAAGAATCCCAAAAACTCACTAAAGAGAATCTTTCCTTCAGAATTAGATTGGAGCAAATAAAAGCTAGTGACTTTATGAAAAATCAAGATACTGCTAAATAGATCCAAACAAATTAAAAAACTAGAAGGCAATGTGAAATATCTCATTGGGAAAACCACTGACCTGGAAAATAGATCTAGGAGACATCATTTAAAAATTTTTGGACTACCTGAAAGCCATAATCACAAAAAGAACCTAGAAATCATCCTTCAAGAAATTCTCAAGGAAAATTGCCTTGATCTTTTAAAACCAGAGGGCAAAATAGAGGTTGAAAGCATCCATCAATCACTTCCTGAAAATGGTCCCAAAGAGAAAACTCCTAGGAATATCATAGCCAGATTCTGTAATTCTCAGATCAAGGAGAAAATGTTACAAGCAGCCAGGAAGAAACAATTTTAATATTGTAGAAACACAATCAGGAAAACACGGGATCTGGAATTTTCTGCATTGAGGGATTGAAGGGCTTGGAATATGATATTCCGGAGGTCAAAGGAGCTGGGATGAAAACCAAGATTCACCCACGCAACAAACTGAATATCATGTTTCAGGGGAAAATATGGTCATTCAATGGAATAGAAGACTTTCAAGCATTCTTGATGAAAAAAACAGAGTTGAATAGAAAATTTGACATTCAGATACAAGAAGCAAGAGAAACACGAGAAGGTAAACAGGGAAAAGAAATCTTGAGGAATGTATCAAAATAGAACTATTTATATCCTTACATGGAAAAATGATAATTATAACTTAATGAAACCTTTCTCAGTTTGAGAATAATTGAAGGAAATATATATATATATATATATGCATAATATACATATATATTTCTATTTCCTTCAATTATTCTCACATATGTATTCATATATATGAATATGTGAATTCACATATATACACACATTCACATATGTATTCATACACCCAAATATCCTCTTATATAGACATACATATATATGTGTGTGTGTATATATATGTGTATATATATATATATATGTATGTAATATGTGTGTGTATCACCTTAAAAAGTAGGCTAACTTAAATGCCAAAAGAGGCTCACAAAGACAATGAGGAGAAGAATGCCTTAAAAAGCTAAATTTGTCAGATGGAAAAAAAGAATCTCAAAAGCTCACTAAAGAGAATCATTCCTTCAGAATTAGATTGGAGCAAATAAAAGCTAGTAACTTAATGAGAAATCAAGATACTGTTAAACAGATCTAAAGAAATGAAAAAAATAGAAAGCAATGTGAAATATCTCATTGGAAAATGCACTGACCTGGAAAATTGATACAGGAGAGGTAATTTAAAAATTATTGCAGTACCCTAATACTCTGTATATTATATGTATATATATATATATATATATGTCTATATAGGAGAATATATGGGAGTATGAATACATATATGAATGTGTGTATATATGTGTACCTGTATACGTGCATAGATGGCACAGGACCAATTGAATAGGAAGGGATCATACTTAAAAGGTGAAATTAAAAGGTGAGAGAGGAAAACAATGACAGGAGATGGGGAGAGACAGAATGGGGTACACTATCTCATATAGAAAAGGCAAGGCAAAATGTTACAATGGAGGTGAAGAACAGGAAGGCAAAAGGGAATGGGTCAACCTTATTCTCATGGAATTTGGCTTAGGGAGGGAATGACACACACACTAAATAGCATATCTCACCCTACAGGGTCGTAGGGGTGAAGGGAATATGAGGGGGTATGATAGAAGAGATGGCAGATTGTGGGAAGGGAAGTTGAAAGCACCCAGTTTTGGAAAGGGACAGGGTCAAAGTAGAGAGTAAAACAAGTGGGAGGTGGGATAGGAGGGAAGGAAATATAGTCAGTCTTTTGCAATTCATCCACTATGGAAATATTTTGCATAGCTACATGTACAATCTATACTGAATTGCTTATCTTTCTAGTAAGGGCAAATGATGAGGGAGCAAGGGAATGAATCTGGAATTCAAAGTTTTAAAATCAAAATTTTAAATGTGTATATACATATGCACTATTATTAATACTATTTTACATGTAATTGGTAAATAAGATGTACAGGCACTGGGCCATAGATATCCACCATGCCCTAATGGAAAGTTGGAGGGGTTATGGGAGAATATATGGGAGAGAGCAGATTGGAGTAGGGGATATCCAGTGGGATTGCTATTTTGGGTAGAGGAAAAATGAGGAGAAAATTTGTAACTCAAAATCTTATGGAAATGAGTGATGTAAACTAGAAGTTAATAAAACATTTGATAAAAAAGAAAGAAAGAAAGAAAAACAGATAAACCTTTGGGTAAATTGATTACAAAGAAAGGAGAAATTCAAATTAAAGTATCAAAAATTAAAAGAGTTAATTCACCATTAATGATATGGAAATTAAAATATCAAATTTCTTTTGCCCAAATCTGACAATCTAAGTGAAATGGATTAACACTTTAAAAAATAAATTTCCCAGGTTGAGAGAAGAGGAAATAAAATATTTAACCTCATTTCAGAAAAAGAAGTTGAAAATGCCATGAATGAACTAAGAAAAAACCTGCAAGGCCAGATGGATTTACAAGTGATTTCTTACAAAAATTTAAAGAACAATTATTTTCAATATTACATAATATATTTGGAAAAAATAGGCAAACAAGGAGTCTTACCAAAAACAGACAACATAGGGAAAATGAATTATAGACCTATTTCCATAATGCACATTAATGGAAAAATTATAAATAAAATATTATCAAAGAGATTAGAGCAATGTATCAAAGGGACAATACACTATGACTAGGTAGGAGTTATACCAGGATTGTCATGCTTTTTTAATATTCCAAAAAACATCAGAATAACTGACCATATAAGAAACAAATTTAACAGAAATTATACAATTATTTAATAGATGCAGAAAAAGTTTTTGACAAATTACAACACCTCTTCCTGTAAACAACAATGATAGAGGATACAGGAATAAATGGAATTTTTCTTTAACTGGTAAGTAGCATGTATTTACAACAATCAGCAAGCATTTTATAAAATGCAGATAAACTAGATGCATTCCCAGTGAGATCAGGGGTGAAACAAGGATATACGTTATCACTACTATTATTCAGTATTGTACTAGAAATGTTAGCTTTAGCTATAAAAGTAGAAAAAGAAATCGAAGGAATTAGAATAGTGAATGAGAAAAAAGGTATCACTTTTTGCAGATAATAAGATGGTATAATTAGAGAATAAAACACTACTTGAATTAACAACTTTAGCAAATGCATAAGTATTCAGTTTTTCTATACATTACTAACAAAGTCCAGCAAGAAGATATAGAAAGAGAAATTCCACTTAAAATAACTGTAGATAATATGAAATACTTGGAAGTCTATCTGACAAGACAAACCCAGGAACTATACAAACATGATAACAAAATATTTTTCACCAAAGAAAGTCAGATCTAAATACCTGGAAAAAATAACAATTCTCAATGGGTAGGCTGAACTGGTGTAATAAAAATGACAATTCTGCCTAAATGAATTTACTTTTTCAGTACCATAAAAATCAAACGACCAAAAATTATTTCATAAATTAGAAAAAAAAAATGACGAAACTCATCCAGAAAAACATAATGAAAGTATTTCAAGGGAATCAAATTCAAGGGAATGTGGCCTGACTGTACCAGATCTAAAACTGTATCATAATGCAGCAATCACCAAAACTTTTTGGTACTGGCTATGATATAGAATGGTACATCAGTGCAATAGGTTAGGTATGCAAGACACAGAAATCATTGTCTATTGTAGACTACTGTTTCATAAATTAAAAGACTCCAGCTTCCAGGATAAGACTTATTTGATAATAAAAAAAACAACTTCTGAAAAATAGTATGGCAGAAATTAGGCATAGACTAATATTTTACTCCATATGCCAAGATAAGGTCAAAATTGGTAAATGATTCAGACATAAAGCATGATACCCTAATAAAATTAGTAGAGCAAGGAATAATTTGCTTGTCAGATCTATGGGCAATGGAAGAATTTATGATGAAACAAGAGATAGAGAACAATATGAAATGCAAAATGGATAATTTTGATTACATTAAGTTAAAATGCTTTTACATGAAGCCAATGCAACCAAGATTTCAAGGGAATCAGAAAGCTGGGAAACAATTTTTACAGCCAATGTCTTAGATATAGGCCTCATTTCTAAAATATATAGAGCATTGAGTAAAATTCATAAGAATAGGCATTCTGCAATTGAGAAATGGTTAAAGGATTTGAATAGGCAGTTTTCAGATGAAGAAATTTAAGCAATCTATAGTCTTATAAAAATGCTCTAAATCACTATTGGTTAGAGAAACACACATCAAAACAACTCAGAGGAACCACATCACATCTATTAGATTGGCTTACATGACAAAACAGGACAATGATAAATGGTTCAGAAGATGTGAGAAAATTGAAACACTAGTGTATTGCTGGTGGAGTTGTGAATCCAACCATTCTAAAGAGCAATTTGGAACTATGCCCAAAGAACTGTAAAACTCTATGTATCCTTTGATCCCGGAATATTATTTCTAGGTCTGTATCTCAAAGAGATCATAAAAATGGGAAAAGGATGCACATGTAAAATATTTATAGCAGTTATTTTTATAGTGGCAAAGAATTAGAAATTGAAGGGATTCCAATCAATTGGGCAATGACTGAACCAGTTGTGGTATATGAATGTAATGGAATTCTATTCTTCTAGATGAAATGTTAAGGAGATAGATTTCAGAAAAACCTGGAAAGACTTACATGAACTGATCCTGAATGAAGTGAGCACAATCAAGAAAATATATATACACAGTAACAGTAACACTGTGAGATGCCCAACTTAGCTTTTCTCAACAATACAATGATCTAAGATAATCCCAAAAGACTCATGATAGAAAATGCTATTCGCATCTGGAAATTGATCTATGGAGTCTGGATATAGATAAAACATACTATTTTCTCTTTTTTTCCTTTTTTATGTTTTTTTCCTTTTGTTCTGATTCTTACTTCACAAAATGACTAATGTAGAAATATATCTAATAAAATTTGTACATATTCGGCCTATATGAGATTGTATTACATCTTGGGGAGGAGCATGGGAGGGAAAGAGAAAAAAATTGAGACTCAAAATCTTATAAATGTTTATGTCAAAAGCTATCTGTACATGTAATAGGGAAAATAAAACACTATTAAATGGAGAAAATAAAATATTTGACAGTAAAAATTTAGAGTCCTACAGGTTTGGATACTCTACAATTCCAAGAGACTATTGGGGAAATCATCTTCAGCTAGGCTTTAACACAATTCTGGTGGTCTTGATTTCTTGAACTGAAGGAGAACCCAACAAAGTTATTAATGTCTGTCAAGTTTGTAATTTAATCATTTATGCTTGGGAAAGATAGAGGCTGACAGAGACAGATAGAGACAGAGACAGAGAAAGATAGAGAAATATCTTGCTTTGATTTTATTAGTTGTCATTTATACTGGGAAGTGAGACAGAGGGTCAGAGGGAAACCATACTTTACCCTTTTTGAAAATTGTAATGAGAAGTGGCATTGGCTATGTCACAACCAAAAGATTTTTTTTGAAAGAAGAAAGAAGTCATCTTTCTTTGCCTATATTTCCTGACTCACTTGCCAATCACTTTTGAAATAATTTCCAGGCATGAAAGAAACAGAGAAACCACTGAGGAACTGATGTCCATGCATGTTTTTGAACAAGGGACCAAAGCACGTGGCCCACTGAAAGACCCCATCTTCCCTGTTACGTTACTATTAAATAAAGAAGTGTTATTCCCCCAGGTGCAAAAGTTAAATCTTTTCTTCAGATTGTAAAGTGACTGAAAGAATTTCATTACATTCCTTCTGTATAATTAAAACCCCCAAATATCCTGTATTGGTTCAACTATTATTGCAACTGACAAGGAAACTTGCTTTAAATAATACATTATGATTCATCAGTGAGTGTGGAAGGGCAGACAGCAGTTTTCTCTTCCAGAAACATAACCTTGACATGTTGCTCATTAATTTTATATTACACTCAGTAGTCAAGGAGAAATCAAAGCTACTGTCATTATCGATCCTTTCCCATTTCCTAGTGGTGAAAACCTACTATCTGATTGCTCATGAAGCCTATGCTGTATATACTATATCTATCTCATAATGATCTCTTAACCAGTTGCCAGCACTCAAGGTTGGAAAAGAGCTGGGGTTTTCATCATTCCCACTTTTTATTTAAATGAAAATCTATTTATCCCTTAAGGAGAAAGCATTTCATTAAGGAGATCTGTGAAATACTACTGTAACAAAAACCTTATGATATTGAGATAAAATTCCTCATTTATTTGGATTTAATATTGATGTGGAAAATATAAAGAAGTCAAAGAATCCAGAGGATCTCATCTGCACTGGTTATTGAAATAAAATTTAATAAATCAAAACATGATATAAATAATTCAGGTAATACATGTTCCAGTGATTAAGCAGAATTCAAAATCTGTGCAGTTAGAAATGTAGAAAATAAGTGAATCAGCTGCTCTTTTTGAAGCTCAAATATTTCAAGTAAGATATCAGACACATATTCTTAGTGAAATGACTGTACTCCTACAAACTAATTTATTTTTATGCACACTTAAAGTTACAGCATTATATAATCAGCACCATATTTGTTCCATAAAGGGAGTTTGGTAGAATTCCTTTCTTGCCTATTATCCCAAATTATTTATTTAATATTAGAATTAGTTGATCTTTCACTGTTTTATAGAATTCACTTGCGAATCCAACAGTCTTCTTACTTTTCTCTTAGCAAGCTCATTAATGGCCACTTAAATTTTTTTCCTAAAATATTTCTATTTAGGTGTTCAATATCATCTGCTAATCTAGGCAATTCACATTTTTGTAAATACTCTTTCATGTCACTTACATTGCTAAATTTATTGGCATATAGTAGGGCAAAATAACCCCTTATATTTGTTTTGATTTTATCTTCACTAGTGAGTGCTATATTCACTCTCTTCACTTTGACACTAGTGATTTGGTTTTCTTCTTTTTAAAAAAATAAAATTAAACATTTATTTATTTATTTTACTTTTATTTTCATAAAACCAACTGCTAGCTTCATTTATCAATTCAATGGTTTTTGTACTCAATTTTACAAATTTAACCTTTCATTTTTGGGTTTCCAATTTAGTGTGTAATTGGAAACTTTGCTTGTTCTTTTGCTATTTAAAAAAATGTACATCCAATTCATTAGTCTGCTCTTTCTTTATATGATTCATGTAAGCATTTAGATGTCCTCTGGTAACTGTTTTTGGAGTGATCCAAAGTTATAATATGTCACTTCATTACTGTCATTCTCTTTAACTGAATTATTGTTTCTATGATTTGTTCTTTAAGCCACTCATTCTGTAAGATTAACCTATTAAGGGATACTAGGTGGCACAGTGAATACAGCACCAGCCCTGGAGTCAGGAGGACCTGAGTTCAAATCCAGCCTCTGACACTTAACACTTACTAGCCAGGTGACCTTGTGTGATAGTAATGGAATAGAAAGATCCCCCTGTATTGGCTTGGTTTTCAAATTGATTGTGTTAAAACCCAGAGCTTGTTAATCACACCTGTGGGATGGACTTGACTTGAAAAGAGAGACACGAACTGGGAGGAGCTGGTGACATAGATTTGGAGACACAAGAGAGAGGCAGAAGAAACTTTTTGGAAGCAGCACCCTCGTGGAGGCAGAGAGGGAATGAGAAGATTGCTGAGGGCCACTTTGAATTGCCCTGGACTTTTGAGACCTGCCCTCGGAGCTGCCAAAGACTGAGGAGACATGGCTGTTTTGCTGGTACTTTGTCTGTCTGTTTTGATGTTGTTTTGCCAGATTTGTTCACTGGTGAAAGACAGTCCTGTTATTGAAGAAGTCCTGGAACCTTTCTGTTGGCTAAGAGCTCCTGAGACTGTCCTGCAGACAGAGAGTGAATACTGTCCACTGGTGAAGGACAGTGCTGTTGTTGCAGGGGTCTGGGAATCTTTCTGTTGGTTCAGAAGCCCTGAAGAAGGATTTTCTTGTTGTATGTTTACAGAAATCCTGGGAGAGGGTTTTGCTAATGTTTTCAGGGGTTCTGGGACTGTTCTGCAGACAGAGGATGAATCAATGAAGAGACTGGCAATGTATCTTGTGGCCTTGCTAAGCCTTGTCTCCCCAGGAACTAAGATTGCTGAAAACTTGACTCTTGTCAAGATGAAGAAAAGACCTCCATTTGGGTATTAAGTGCTGTGCTTAAACTTGATGTAACTCTGGGGTAGATTCAATTGTGATCCAGGGGTGGGGAACTTTTGACCTTTTTGTGTCCTATGGTTGAACAAATGAATGTACTTTACTTAGATTGGAAACTAATCTCCATTTGAGAAGAGGGGTTTTGTGATGGACTAAATGAAGGTACAGCCTAGGGGTGGAGTAGTATTTAGAACAGGGACTTTGTAATTGATTGAATGAATGGAAGGTCCTGGGGTGGGGTAGTACTTAGAGATTATTTAATCACACTCAGTAAATGCTGTATTTTGAATGATGTCATGTTTTGATCTTCTCTGTTCTTGGTTGGTCACTGAATAAAATGGAGAGCACCTATGCTGGTATTCTGAACCTTGGGAAGTTGCCTTTGCTTGGCATTACATTACACCTTGGCCAAGTCACTTAACCCCAATTGCCTTCCACTCCCCCCTCCAAAAAGTAAAAAAAAAAAAACTATTAAGCTGTTAAATCTCCAACTAGTTTTTAATCTATGCTTCTATGGTCCCTTATTAAATATAATGTTTTATTGCATTGTGATCTGAAAGGGATGCTTTTGATAGTCTGCTTATCTATTTATTAACTATAAAATTTTTATATACTAATACATAGCCAATCTCTGTAAAAGTACCATAAATATCTGATATAAGGTGCATTACTTTTTATTTCTATTAATTTTTCTCCAGATGTCTATGATATTTAACTTATCTAAAATTATATTTGTTTCTTTGATGTCCTTAAAAAAATTGTTAGATTTTTTGAATTCTGAGATGGGAAGATAAAAATCTCACATTATTATAGTACTACTATATATCTGTACCTATTGCTAATTAAACTTTTCTTTTACAAATTTCAATGCAATAATATTTGGTGCATATAGGTTCAGTATTGATATAGCTTCATTATCTATTGTTCTTTGGCATAATTTTTACTGTTGTATTTTATCCCAACATAATAACCCTGTTAATATCTTTTAATTAAATCAATTTAAACTAAACCTTTTTCTGAGATCATAATTGTTACCCTCTTTTTCTTGCACCAAATGAACAATAATAACCTTGAATCAAACCCTCCATTTTAACTTTGTATGTTTCATTCTTAAATGTGTTTCTTGTAAACAACATTTTTTTGGATTCTGATTTTTAATTCATTCTGCTATCCATTTCCATTTTATGGGTGGTTTCATACTACTCACATTCAAAAATATAATTATTATTTGTGAAATTCCCTCCATCTTATTTCTCATCCCCTTTTTTTACCCTATCCTTGTTACCATCTCTTCTCCCTTTAACCTCCTATTCCTTATTTTACCTTTCCCTCTAAGAAACCTTCCCTTATCTTCTACCCACAAACCTTTGATCATAATCTACACAACCCTCCAAAAGTCCCTTCCTTATCTTTTCTCCCACAAGTTTACATATACAAACACATACATACACATATACATGTGCGTGTATATATTTATATACTCTTCTAAAAGTCTCTCTTCAACTCTTTTACCCAGTTTCATTGACCTCTTCACCAGTTTAGAAGACTTCTATACTCCTCCAGATTTACATGCTGCTTTCTCTTTAATAAAGATTAGAGTAAGTTTCCTATTTTACCAGCCCTATACTTCTATGTGCTTTGTCCATTTTAGGTCTTCCTTTCCTGTCCCATTTTATTAGATAATCGCTCCTTTTTAACTTTTCCTACCCAATTATGTATTTTTAGAATCACTCCCAATATTTTATCAATGGGCAGAGCCAAAATGGCAGAGTTGAAGCAGGAAATTCTGTGAGCGCTCCCCACAGACACCTCCAATACCTGTAAAATATGATTCTGAACAATTTTAGAGCTACAGAACCCACAAAGTGGCAGAGGGAAACAAATCTCCCACTGACAGAAGCTTGGCAAGCCTAAAAAGGTCTATTGCAGTGACCTGGGAGCTGAGCAAAGTCCTGCATGAGTCCCAGGGCCAGACCAGTGGCAACCTGAGCAGACTTCAGGAGAGTGGATCACCAGAAGCTGTGGTGATTTCCAGACTTATCAACCTATAAATGCCAAAGAGAAAGTAAATTAGGTCACTAGTGAATTCTGTTGGAACCAGGTGGGAAGAGTGATGTCTGGCCCATGCCCTCAGAGTGAGAGGTGGAGAAGGCACAGCAGAAGCATGAGAAGGTAAACAGAAAAAAGAAATAATGAAGAACTTATTAAAGTTGAATTATTTACATTTCTACATGGAAAAATAATTATTGTAACTCATGAGACTTTTCTCAGTATGAGAATAAGTGAAGGAAATACATATATATATATATATATATATATATATGTGTGTGTGTGTGTGTGTGTACATGCATATATATGTATGTTTATGTAGGAGCATATATGTGTGCATAACTACATTTGTGAGTGTGTTTATATATGTGTACATGTATACATAGACCAAGGGTGCAGGATCAGTTGAATGGGAAGGGATGATATAAAAAAAATAAAATTAAGAGGTGAAAGAAAAAAAGAGAGGAAGAAAAGGAGAGATAAAATAGGGTAAATTATCTCATATAAAAAAGGCAAAAGAAAACTGTTACAATGGAGGGAAAGAACAGAAAGGCAAAAGGGAATTGGTCAAACTTACTCTTATTGAATTTGGCTTTAGGAGGGAATAACATACACACTCAATTGGGTATCTTACCCTACAGGAAAGTAGGCAGTAAGGGAATAAGAGTGGGGGCAATAGAAGGGAGGGCATATTGCGGAGGGGGGGAGGGTAGTTAGAAACACACATTTTGGAAAAGGAACAGGGTCAAAGTGGAAAATAGAATAAGTGACGGGCAAGATAGGAGCATAATAGAGGGAGCAGATTGAGGGAAGGGGTATTCAGAAGATTAGTTATTTTGGGGTGGAGTATAGGGTGAAGATAGGGAGACAATTTGTAACTCAAAATCTTGTGGTAATGAATGTGGAAAGCTAAAAAGAAACAAATTAAAATTTTTGAAAAGAAAAGCAAGTTGTACATAAGAGAGATTTGTGGTCTTATGCAAATGTATTATTCTGTGCTGCTTTGAATATGGAAATGTTTGTTTTATTTGGTATTTGTTAAATTCAGAACAAAAAAAAGTTATTTTATCTGTAGAAAAAGTCACTCCCATCATATACAACTGGGACCCAGCATTTCTTTCAAAACATCTTATTAATGATGACAGTTTTAGAATATTGATAACATCAATGTCTGTAATAGGTAAACAGCTTATCCTCAATTAAGCCTTGTAATTGGTCTTCAAAGTTAATCTCATATTTCTTCTGAATCTTTTACAGGGATATTTTCATTGAGTTCTGGTCTTTTTTAGCAAATATCTGAAAGCCTTTCTTGCCAAATGTCCATTTTTTCTTTTTTTTAATTCAGGATTATATTAATTTTACTGGATAAGTTATTCTTGTATGCAACTCCAACTCTTTCCCTCTTCAAAATGTAATGTTTCAAGATCTACAGTCTTTTAGTTTAGAAACTATAAAGTTCTTAGGACATCCTCACTGTATTTCTGCAGTAATTAAATTTTATTTTTCTTGTTGCTTTCACTATTTTCTTTTAAGAAGAGTTTTGAAACTTGGCGATGACATTTCTGTAAGTTTTTCTCCTGAAATCACTTTCTGGTGTTGAATGCTAAATTTCTATTTCTACTTTACCCTCTTGTTCAACAATTTTAGGGTCTTTTACCTTAATATTTTTTATAATATTGCATCAAAATTATTCCTTTAATCAGAACATTCATCTAGCCCTAGCATTCATATAATGTCTCTCCTTGATCTTTTTTACAGATTAGTATTTTTTCCAGTGACATGTTTCAGATTATGTTCTATTTTTTCTAGTTCTATTATTTCTTGGTGTCTTATAATGTCATTCAATTCCTCTTGCCCAATTCTAGCTTTCAAGGAGTTATTTTCTTCATTAATAGTTTGTACCTCTTTTTCTGATTGGTTAACTTTCTTTTCATAATTTTATTGGATTGCTTTTATTTTTTCCTATTTTTTTTCTTTATCTCTTATTTTATTTTTTAATTCCTTTTTAATTTTTCCAAAAGCTCTTTTTGGGGTTGTGACCAAATATGATACTGGTACCTAATTACTGACACCACTTCTAATTATTTTGTTGCTCCTTATATCTTGGTCACAGTAAATCATAATCTTCTCAGTCAGAATGAAGTACCCAAGAAGAGTTCTTTTCATTTTGACTCAAGGCTGGCTCTCAGTTTCAATGGTCCCTCCTTCTTGGTCCTAGCTCCTATCTGAATCACCTGGGTTCAAAGATAGGAAGCTCCTAGTTCCTCATCCAGCTGCTTGTCCAGTTCCCAGAGCTCAACACAAATCATAAATATTTAAATCAACAGAGACCCACAAACAAGGTCCAAGGGATCAATACAAATCATCAGTAAAGTCCCAGGACCTCCAAAACCCTCCTCCAGGACTTCTGTAAACAGACAACCAGAAAGTCCTCTTTCAGGCCTTCCAGTAAGGTCCCAGTGCTTCTGTACAAAGTATCACAAACAAACAGCAACACAAACAGAATAGACAAAAAGAGTCCTGGGATGCCACAAGTTTTCTCCTTCTTGACTTTGCCATGACAAGAGTTCTTTTCTCAGTTCTGCTATTTATAGCCTGGGCCTCTCCTTATATATGGTCATTAGCTCCTCCCTGGGAGTTCACAAGTTGTGGGGTTCACACATTCTGTTTCTTAAATTTGAACTTAAACAAGGTGTTAACTAATTCTTTGCTTGCCATTAAACTTGCTTGTGAGATTTCTGTCTTCCAGACTGCAGACCATTCACCTACAATTGTTAGCAAATAGTGGAAACTAGCCCATGTCTGCCTCCATTCCCTTGGGCATTGCCTACATTCAATTCTGATGAACTCCTGCTCCACCTTCCAGGACCTAGTGTGGCAGGACAAAAATCTGTACACCTTTTCATCCTGAAGTAGTTCCACAAGGTGCAACCTCTGTACCTTTTTTTCCAAATGAATTTGGGTCATCATTTCTAGATGTGGGGGAGAGAGGGATGAGATTCACAGGGGCCATTCTGGCCTGGGTAAATGGGTTTGCCAATAAAATGATGAGTCTGAAAAGGGTATGTGCAGAACTCTGAGTTACCATCTCCCTGCTCACATGGAATTTTTTCTCTATAAAAATCCCTAGCTTCTCCTGGTTGCTACTGCTATTTCCCTTAAAGAGAATAACCTGCTGGGTGCATCACCCCATAAATGCCCTTTCTCAGTTTGGAGACAGTCTGACTGAATTCTTTTGAGATAAGACCTCAACACATCCCTTGTACCTCATCAATATCAATAAACACAGATAAAGTTTTTGATAAAATAAAACAATCATTTATATTAAGAACACTTAAAAGTGTTGCTACAAATGCATTTTTCCTAAACTGAAAAAAAGCATTTATCTAAAACCATCAGCAAGCATTATTTATAATGGGGATAAACTAGAAGTCTTCCCGGTAAGATCAGGTGTGAAACAAGTATGTCCACTGTCACCAATATTATTCAGCATTATATTAGAAATCTTAGTAATAGCAATCAGAGAAGGAAAAGATATAAGGCATTGGAATAAGCAATTACTTAATAAAATTATCTCTTTTTGCAGATGACATAATAATATTCTTGGAAAACCTCAAAGATTCAGCAGTAAAGTTAATTCAAACAGTTAGTAATTTTAGCAAAGTAGCAGGATGTAAAAGACAAATCCACAGAAATCATCAACAATTCTATAAATCACAAAGAAAATCATGCAAGAACAAATAGGAAGAGATAGCCCATTTAAAAGACTTTTATAGAGTATAAAATATCTGAAAATTCACCTACAAGAACAAATCCAGGAAATACACAAATAATTTTTTAAAATATTCATACAAATAAAATCAGATCCAAATAATTAGAAAAATATTAATTGTTTATGTTTAGGTAAGGACAATGTAATGAAGATGACAATTTTGCCAAAACTAATTTATATACCAAATGCCATCCCAATTAAATTATCAAAAACATATTTTACTCAATTACAAAACAGAGCAAAATTCCTTTGGAAGAACAAAAAGTTAAGAAAATCAAAGGAACTGATAAAGAAAATATAATGGAAGCAGATTTAGCAGTATCAGATCTTAAACTTTTTATAAGGCAGCAATTATCAAAACTATCTGGTACTAGCTAACAAATAGAAAGGTAGATCAATGGAACAGAGTAGACATTCAATTCAGCAGCAAATAAATATAACCTTGTTTTTGACAAGTGCAAAGACATAAGAGTGTGGCATAAGAATTTATTATTTGTTAAAAATTGTTGGGAAAACTTGAAAGCAGTATGTCAGAAACTGGACACAGACCAATATTTTATACTGTGAACCAAGACAAGGTCAAAATGATGTAAATACAAAGAGAGATATTATTAAAAATAACACTTATCAGACTTGTGTAAAGGAGAGGAACTTAAAAATTAATGAGAGAGATTGATTGTGTTTAAAATTGATAGTTTCAAATATATTAATTAAAAAAAAAGATTTTCAACAAATAAAACAAATGTAGCCAACATCAGAGGGAAAGTGAAAAATTAGGATAAAAATTTAAAGACAGTTTCTAAAGGTCTCATGTCTCAAATATATAAAGGACTTTTGAAATCTATAAGAATACAAGTCATTCCCCAATCAGTAAATTGTCAAAGAATATGAGCAGGAAGCTTTATAATGAAGAAACTGAAGTAATTTGTAGTCATATAAAAATATTCTAAATCATTATTGATACAGAAATACAAATTAAAACAATCTTAAGATATCATTTACTTCTACCATATTGGCTTAAATGATTTAAGGGGATGGAGCCAAGATGGTGGAGTGAAAGCAGGAACTCACTTGAACTCCTCTGTGTGGCAGATTTCCAGTCCAGCAAGATGTACACGTGGCACTGGGCAAGGGAAGTGTGGAGAGCAGGGCCTGTACCAGCACAGACCTGAGACCAGACCAGAATGGAGCCGCAGTGATCCCAGTCAAGCTGATTCACCCACCTCAGGGGCAATTCCCAGACCTATCACTGCAGGATGGGGTATCTGTCAGAACTGGTTTAGAGAAAATGCAGGGCCCATGGCAGTAGCAGCATATTCTAGGGTGACTAACCCACAGCCTGAATATTTAAAAATCAAGTACATAAGGTCTACAGAGCTATGATGGCAGAGAAAACCCTAGCTGTTCCACTTGCTCCCTAAGACCCTGAAAACCCAGAGAATATTGTCACAGGGTAAAATCCTGAAATTGTGCAACCAGCAGCAGGTTTGGGAGTCCTACAGGAAGGGTATGGCTGTGGCTGTGCTGAGGCTAAGATGCAGGGCAAGAGCTGTACTGACAAGCCCCATCTCAGCTGACCAATAGGAGATCCTGAACTTTAGGCAGAGTTGAGCTAGGAAGTGCGAACACCAGCAAGTGCCTTCACACAACCAGGGGAACCTGAAGACACCTTCCTGGCCAGCCACCAGCATCTGAGCCTGCCTGAATTTTAGCCTAGGGGCTGAGAGGGGGAACCCTGAGGCAACCACAACCCCCTCCCCCACATCTTACACTGTGAGCTTCAGAGAAACCTTGAGGCATCTCAGAAAGTCCTGACCTTAGTCTCAGTCTAAACACCCAGAGGACACAGCACACAAAGCCAATAACCAGACCCATAACTCCCAGCATAAGAAGCATGGGTCAGAGTCCGCTATATCCCAAAAGGACAAATCCACTTTAAGGGCCAAGAAATAGGTAATCACAATGGGTAGAAGCAAACTGGAAGAATTAAAATTATTGAATCCTTTTATAATGAGCCAGAAGAACCAAATTCACAAGACATCAGCATTGACTCTATTCCCAACTCTGAAATACCAACAGGAAATATGAACTGGTCTCAAGCCCAAGTCATTCTTGAAAGAGCTCAAAAAGGTTTTTAAAAGCCAAATAAAAGAGGTGTAAGATAAATTGACTGATTATTTTAAAATTACACTTGCCAAAACAGAAAACAAATTTTACTGAGAAAATAGTTCCTTAAAAAGTAAAATTTGTGAAATTGGAAAAGAGGTATAATATCTAACTGGAGAAAAGAGCTGCCTAAAAATCAAAATCTCAACATAAGAAAAAGGAACTACAAAAATTAGAGGAAAATAATTCACTAAAAATTAGAGGAAAATTATTCACAGTCAATTTGAAGCTAATGACTCTATGAGGCATCAAGAATCAGTCATACAAAAGCTAAAGCATAAAAAAAATTAGAAGAAAATGTAAAACATCTTATTGGGAAAACTACTGACCTGGAGAACAGATGCAGGAGAGATAATCTAAAAATTATCAGTCTACTGGAAAGCCATGATGAAAAAAAAAAGACTCTGGACAACATTTTCCAAGAAATCATCAAGGCAAATTGCTCTAAGGACCTAGAACCAGAGGGTAAAATAATTATAGAAGGAATTCACTGGACATTTCCTGAAAGAGATCCCAAATTGAAAACTCCAAGAAATATTGTAAAGAAATTCCAGTATTATCAGATCAAGGAGAAAATGCTGTAGGAAGCAAGAAAGAAGCAATTCAAATAACATGAAACTACAGTCAGAAACAAACAGGACATAGCAGCTTCTACATTACAAGATCTGAGGGATTGGAATATGATATTTCATAAAGCAAAAGAACTCAGACTACAACCAAGAATCAACTATCCAGAAAAACTTAGTATAATTTTTCAGGCAAGGAGCTCATTTAATGAAATAAGGGACTTCCAGATCTTGATGAAAAAGCCAGAGATCAGTGGAAAATTTGATCTACAAATACAAGACTCAAGAGAAACATAAAAAAGTAAAGAAGGAACACACACACACACACACACACAAACAATTTATTATTCAATAAGAGCAACCTATTTACATCACTATATGGGAATCTGATACCTGTCAATATTGGTAATTGTATAATCATTGGGATAAGAACTCACTATTTGAGAAAAACTGCTGGGAAAACTGGAGAGGCTTATACAAGCTAATGTTGAGGGAGAAGAATAGAGCCAGGAAAAATTTTTACACAATTACAGACACAATGTATGTGTGACTACCAACTTTGATAGACTAGACTCTTTTCAGCAATGCACAGTTATAAGTGAACCCCAAAAGACTCATGATGGAGAGAGATGTTTACATCCAGAGAAAGAACTAGAAAGAACTGTGTTTGAATCCAGATTAAAGGAACCTACCGGCTCTTTTTCTTTTTCTTGTTCGCTTTTGTTTATTCTTCCCCATTCTTCATTCCATCTGATACAATCCTTCTTTATAACCTGACTAATGTATAATGTGAAAGTATTTGCAGATCCTATACTTGACTGTATGCTGCCATGGGGGGGAGGGACAGAAAGAAAATTTGAAACTCAAGGAATTATTGTGGAACTGAATCTTTTTTTTTTTTAAGTAATCAGGGTTAAGTAACTTGCTCAAGGTTACATGGCCAGTTATTTCTGGGTGTGGTGCTAAGTGTCTGAGTCCGGATTTGATCCCCAGGTCATCCCGACACTGGAGCCAGTGCTCTTACTCTATGAGCCACCTGGGCACCCCATAACTGAATCTTTTAAACTAAAAGTAAAGAAATAAATTAATAAAGACCAAAAATAAATAAATAAAAGAATATTCATTTGGCTGTTTCTCTTGGACCCTAATTGCAGTAAGGTAACAATTTATATGCCCTTCAAAGAGGAGGTGTTTCTAAGTCATGCCTAATCATTTCTGATTGGTTAATTAAATAGGAGGTGGGCTATTTTAGAGTACGTTATTTAAGCCACTCAAATCTTATTCAAAAACATCAGTTTTAGTATTACTTTTCTAGATAATAGGGAGAATCAACATTTTCCACGGACCTGTCTGAACAAACAAAGTAAGCAGAAATGGGCCCATATTTTCTTTTTAATTAATTAATTAATTAATTTTTATTTTCACCCTACACTTCCCATGATATTTGAGCTCCAAATTTTCTCCCCATCTCTCCCTGCCCCCACACCCCAAGATAGCATGTATTCTACATACCCCTTCCCCCAGTCTGCCCTCCCTTCTATCATTCCAACCCCTCACCCCTCTTAGACTATTCCTCTAGGGTAAGATAAAGAAATGGGTGTGTATGGTATTCTGTCTTAAGCCAAATTTGATGAAGTTCACTCATTTCCTCTTACCTCCCTCCCCATTCCCTCCACTGTGAAAGTTTTCCCCTGCTTTTTTATGTGAGATTATTTACCATATTCTATCTCTCCTTTTCTCATTCTCCCAATATATTCCTCTCTCACCCCTTAATTTTATTTTTAGATATCATCCCTCAATACTGAACTCACCCTTGTGCAATCAATCAATCTATCTATATCTATCTACCTATCTATCTGTCTATGTCTATCTATCTGCCCATCTATCTGTCTATCTATCTATCTGTCTGTCTATTTCCTTCACCTGCTATAATACTGAAAAGGTTTCATGAGTTACAAATATCATATTTCCATGAAGGAATATAAAAAGTTCAACTTTAATAAGTCCCTTATAATGTCTTCTTCCTGTTTACCTTTTCATGCTTCCCTTGATTTTTGTGTTTGAAAGTCAAATTTGCTATTCTTTTCTGGTCTTTGCTTGGAAGTCCTCTCTTTCATTGAATGTCTATTTTGTCCCCAAAAGATTATATTCAGTTTTCCTGGGTAGGTGAATCTTGGTTTTAATCCTAGCTCCTTTGACCTTTAGAATATCATATTCTAAGCCTTCCAATCCCTTAACATAGAAGCTGCTAAATCTTTTGTTATCCTGATTATGTTACTGGGATACACAAATTGTTTCTTTCTGGTTGCTTGCAAAATTTTCTCCTTGACATTAGAACTCTAGACTTTGGTTAAAACATTCCTATGAGTTTTCCTTTTGGGATCTCTTTCAAAAAGTGATTGGTGGATTTGTTCCATATCTATTTTTCCCCTGGTTTTGCAATATCAGGGCAGTTTTACTTGGTAATTTTTTGGAACTTGATGTCTAGGCTCTTTTTTTTTAATCATGGCTCTGGAATTTGTAATATTTCTTACACTTTTTATTTTAGAATCTGTTTGAGGAAGTGATCAGATGATTCTTTAAATTTCTATTTCACTCTATGATTCTAGCATTTTAAGTCAGTTTTCCTTGATAATTTCTGTTGTTGTTGTTTAATTGATTGATTGATTGATTAAGTTTTAGTTTTAACATTAATTTCCATAAGATTTTCTCACTCTCTCTCCCCTAACCCCCACCCCAAGACAGCAAGCCTACTGAATAGCACTTCCCCAAATCTGGTCCCTCTTATATCCTCCCCCATTCCTCCCCTAACATCCTATTAGGGCAAGATGAATTTCTATACCCCATTGTCTGTATGTCTTATTTCCCAATTGCATGTAAAATTTTACATACATACATACATATATATATATATATATATATATATATATATATATATATATATAAATTTTGATTTCCAAATTCTTTCTCTTTTTCCCTCCTCACTCATCCCCACTGGGAAGACAAGCAATTGAATATATGTTGTGCATGTGCACTTACACAAAATATTTCCATGGTAGTTATATTGTGAAAGACTATATTTCCCTCCATTCCATCTTGCCCATTTGCACTTATCTTATTTTCTCCTTTGACCTTGTCCCTTTTCAAAAGTGTTTGCTTCTAACTATCCTCTCCCTCAATCTGTCCTCCCTTCTATAATTCCCTCTTATCCCCTTCCCCTCTACTTTCCTGTAGGACAAGATACTCATCTGAGTGTGTATTTTATTCCCTCCTTGAGCCAAATTCAATGAGAGTAAGGTTGACTCATTCCCTTTCACCTTCATGCTCTTCCCCTACGTTGCAATACTTTTCTTTTGCCTCTTTTATGTGAGATAATTTACTCTCTTCTATCTTTCCCTTCCTCCTTCTCCCAATATATTCCTCTCACCTCTTAATTTTATTTTTTGATATTTTCCCTTCATATTCAATTCATCCTGTGCCTTCTGTATATGCATACCTTTACATACATATACACAGAGTCACCTAC
This sequence comes from Petaurus breviceps papuanus, assembly GCF_028583685.1. NCBI lineage: Eukaryota > Metazoa > Chordata > Mammalia > Diprotodontia > Petauridae > Petaurus > Petaurus breviceps. The sequence continues at coordinate 14,008,735 of NW_027185793.1, read as the reverse complement.
ACCCTCCTATAATACAGACATGTAAATATATACACACTCACACACATGCATATATGATGGAATCCTAATAAAGCTGCCCCAGCCGCAATATTGCAACTTAATTATTGGCCTGGCCCTACAGAAAAGCAGGTCCACTGCACCTACCTAGCCCTCCCCCTCCAATGTCTTAACTTCTTTGTATATGCCTAACTGCTCACTGGAACAACAGGTGTGTCCCTGAACACAGTTCCCACAGAAACAGCAGGTGTTTCCACATGGGAACCTAGCTACTGCCTCTACCTAGTCACTGACCCCAGACCCATTCCCACAGAAATAGGTGTGTTATTGTATTCAATCACAATCACATCATCCATCTAGGCTAAGAGAGGACCACAATACCTAACTATCTGTCTTAACTAGAGAGGACCACAATAACTAGTCAGTTGGAGGGCAGAATGATAAGAATGTTTAACCATCAAACAAGAGATGGGAACCTTCCTCCATTACCAAATCCCTTAAGAGACTTAATGATATTCTTCTATTCTCTGGACATTTCTGTTGTGTAATTGCATCTTTACCCAATAAAAATCTATCATGCTTTCTCTAAAGTAGTTGGTTCCTCTTCGAATTTAGCCCACTTCATGAGAGGCGCCAATCTCAATAAATGCCTATACTTGGGTTAGCGTTGGTCTGACTCTGAATTCTTTGATATGATTCTACCACAACACATCATGAAACTACAACAGTTTTGGGGTGGGCAAAAGTCTCACCTCAACAGTTTTTTGAGTCCCTGGATTTAAACCACAATGTATATGTGTATGTATGTGTGTGTGTGTGTGTGTGTGTGTGTGTATAATTCCCTTCAACTATCCTTACACTGAGAAAAGTCTCATGAGTTACAATTATCAATTTTCCATGTAGGAATGTAAATAGTTCAACTTTAATAAGTTCTTTATTATTTCCTATTCAATGTTTACCTTCTCATGCTTCTTTTGCTTCTTGTATTTGAAAGTCAAATTTCTGGTCAGCTCTGTTTTTTTTTCCATCAAGAATTATTGAAAGTGCTTTATTTTATTGAATGTCCATATTTTCCCCTGAAGTATTATATTTCATTTTGCTGGGTAGGTGATTCTTGGTTTTAATCCTAGCTCTTGGAATATCCCATTCAAAGCCCTTCAATCCCTTAATGTAGAAGCTGCTAGACCTTGTGTTATCTTGATTGTGTTCCCACAATACTCAAATTGTTTGTTCCTGACTGCTTGTGATATTTTCTCCTTGACCCGTGAACTCTGTGCTTTGGTTTTAATATTCCCAGGAGTTTTCTTTGTGGGATGTTTTTCAATAGGTGATTGGTAAATTCTTTCAATTTCTATTTTGGCTTCCAACTCTAGAATATCAGAGTAATTTTCCTTGAGAATTTCTGGAAGGATGATTTCTTGACTCTTTTTTTGATCATGCCTTTCAGGTAGTCCAATAATTTTTTAATTATCTCTCCTGGGTCTATTTTCTAGGTGAGTGGTATTTCTAGTAAGATATTTCACATTGCCTTCTATTTTTTCGTTTGCTTGAGTCTGTTTTATAATATATTGATTTCTTATAATGGCTTCCATTTGCTCCAATCTAATTTTGAAGGAATTATTCTCTTCAGTGAGTTTTTGAAATTCTTTTTTCATTTGGCCAACTTTGCTTTTTAAGATATTCTTCTTCTCATTGGCTTTTGGGGCCTCTTTTGCCATTTGACTTATTATATATATTTTGCAGGAGGGAAGGTAGGGCAATTGGGTTTAAGTGACTTAACCAATATGACACTGCTAGTTGTGTGTGTCTATGTGTGCTAAGTGTCTGAGCCTGGATTTGAACTCAGGTCCTCCTGACTCCAGGGCCTGTACTCCATTCACTGTGCCACCTAACAACCCCCAGGATTAGTCTATTTTTAAGGTGTTATTTCCTTCAATCTTTTTTTTTGGGGGGGGGAGTATCTTTTAGTAGGCTCTTGACTCACTTCTCATGATTTTCTTGCATCATTCTAATTTCTCTTCCCAATTTTTCCTCCACGTCTTACTTGATTTTCTAAATCCTTCTTGAGCTCCTCCATGGCCTGAGATCAGTTCATATTATTTTAGAGGCTTTTAATGCAGGGTGTTTGACTTTGTTGGCTTCTTCAGGTTCCATGTTTTGATCTTCTTTGTCACTAAAAAGGAGTCTATTGTCTTACAGTGCTTCTACTATTTGCTCAACTTGCCAGCCAATTACTAGATTTTTGAGCTCTTTGTCATGGTAGAAATCTACTTCCAGAGTGGAAAGAGCTGTGTCCCAAATTGCTGGGGTTTTCACAGTTATTGTCAGAGCTGTTGTCAGAACTGTGAGTAGGGCATACTCTTTACAACTACCACAAACTCTGGTACACTAGTGTGTCTTACCACAGAACCACCACGCAAGATTGTGAACTAGATCCAAGCAGGTCAAAGCAAGAGTGATTACCTTCTGAATGGTCACTTGGTCCTCCCTACAATCTTTAGTCCAATAGCTCTAAGGGTAGTCAAGCTGTAGCAATTGAAGCCACCATGATGCTGCCACTCTGTTACCCCAGGGGCAGGGGTCAACAGATTTCCCTAGTGACCTTTTACTTTCTCTTTGGTTTTTATGGATTGAGAAGTCTGGAAACCACCACAACTGCCAGTGATGCACTCTCCTGAAGTTTGCTCTGGCCAGTCTGGGCCATTAGTCTGGGCCAGAGAAGTTCATACAAGCCTGATTTTGGCTCCCAGCATGGTGTGATAGACCTTTCCTGTCAGCCTGATAGGCTGCCTTCAGAAGTAAACTTTTAAGTAAAAGAAGTAGAGAAAAAACTGGCAATATAAATTAAAGTAATACAAGAAAAGCATGAAAAAATGAGTCAAAAACTTGGTAAAGGAGACACAAAAATACTGAAGAATATAACACCTTAAAAAACAGACTAGGCCAAATGGTAAGGGATGTCCAAAAATTCAATGAGGAGAAAGCCTTAAAAATTAGAATTGACCAAATGGAAAAGGGAATACAAAAGCTGACCAAAGGAAAACTGCCCTGATATTCTAGAGTGGGGGTAAAATAGAAATTGAAGGAATTCACCAATCACTTTTTAAAAGAAATGTCAAATTGAAAACTCCAAGGAATATGAAAGCCAAATTCTGGAGGTTGGAGGTCAAGGAGAAATTACTTTAAGCAGTCAGGAAGAAATAATTCAAGTATGGTGCAAATACAGTCAGTAAAACAAAAGATTTAAGAGCTTCTATATTAGAGGACTGAAAGTCTTGGCATATGATATTCTGAAGGGCAAAGGCAGTAGAGGTACAACCAAGAATCATATACCCAGCAAAACTGAGTATAAACTTTCAGAAGAAAAAATATGGACATTAATACAGAGGACTTTCAAGGATTCTTGATGAAAAAAGCAGAGCTGAACTTAAAATCTTACTTTCAATTACAAGACCTGAGAGAAGTATAAGAAGAAAAACACTAAAGGGAAACCATAAGAGACTTAATAAGGTTAAATTGTTTGCATTCCTACATGGGAATATATTTGTAACTCATATGATGTTTCTCATTATTAGGGTAGTTAGAAGGAGCATATATGGACACAGGGCACATGTATGAGTTGTATGTGAAGGGATGACATAAAAAAAATTGAGGGGTAAGAGAGGAATTATACTGCTATAAAAGAAAAGGAGTGGTAGAATGGGGTAAATTACCTCACATTAAAGTGGCAAAAATACTTTTACCATGGAGGGGGAGAAGAAGGAGCCGAGGAAAGTAAGTCAACTTCAGGCCTATAAAGACATGTTTGTTCTTTGACCTAGCAATACCACTGTTAGGTCTGTATCCCAAAAGAGATTTAAAAAATCACAAAAATCAGTGTTGGCACAAAGACAGAATAACATATGCACTCAAGTGGGTATAGAAATCTATCTTATTGTACAGAAAAGCAGGAGAGGAAAGGAATAACAGAAATGGGGGGGGAAGAACAGAGGCAGATTGGGAGAGAGGGGAGGCAGAAGTATAACACTTTTGAGGAAAGAGTGAAAGGAGAGAGAATAGAACATATCAGGGAGGAGTAGGATGGAGGGAAATCCAGTTGGCAGCAGTAACTGTGAAAAAATGGAAGCAAATTTATTTGATAAAGGTTTCATTTCTCAAACATATAGAGAACTGAGCCACATTTATAAAAATAAGAACCATTCCCTAAATGATAAATTATCAAAAGATATAAGTTTTTAGATGAAGTAATCAAAGACATCTATAGCCATATAAAAATCTAATTCACTGTTGATTGGAGAAATGCAAATTATTACAATTTGAGGTACTACCTACCTCATACCACTTAGATTGACTAATAGGACATAAAGGAAAATGACAAATGTTGGAGGGGACATGGGAAAAATGAGACATTAAAGCAATTTTGGTGGAGTTGTGAACTGATTCAATCTCTCTGTGGAGCAATTTGGAATTATGCCCAAAGGCCTATAAAGACATGCTTACTCTTTGACCTAGCAATACCACTCCCAAAAGAGATTAAAAAAAAACAAAAAGAAGGAACTATATGTACAAAAATATTCATAGCATCTCTTTTTGATGGATAAAGTATTATAAGTTGTGGGGATGCCCATCATTTGGGGAAGGGCTTAATAAGTTGTGGTATGTTATTATGATGAAATACTTCTATACTTGATTATGATGAAATACTCAGAGAACATAATTCTCTGAGAAAAACCTGCAAAAACTTGCATAGGTTGATCCAAAGTTAAGTGTACTGTGTATGAAGTAACATCTATATTGTAAGATGACCAGAGGTGAATGACTTAGCTATTCTCAACAATAAAACAATTTAGCTATTTGAAGGATTTATGATGAAAAATATTATCCATGTTAAAAAAAGAAACGATGATATCAGAATACAGATTGAAGCATATTTTTGAACTTTATTTTTCTTGAAATTTTTTCTTGTCTATGTCTATTACACAACATGAGTAATATGAATATGTATTATTTATTTACACATGGGACTGCACATGTATAACCTATATCTAATTGCCTGACTTCTCAATGAGGGTGAGTGGGGGGGGAGGGAAATAATTTGGAACTTAAGATTTAAAAAAATGTTAAAATTTGTTTTTACTTATGCTGGGGAAAAACAAAGCACCAAGAAAAGCTTAAAAATCTTTCCTGCCTTTTAAATATTCATAATTTATGTTGTATAATCAACACCATTGCCTGTATTGTCTAAATAAGCTTCTGATTCCTCTTGGAACTCAGCCTGTTGAAGGTGTTATTACCAATAAATGCATAAATTTGGATTAGAGGTGGTCTGATTTTGAATTCTTTTAAAATGGTGCCACCACAACACACCATCAAAACCACCATAATCTTAGTGACTGTGGGTGAGCTGAGTCTCTAAATCTGACTCCCTTTGCATGGGGTGCAGAGTCTCTTATTTGGAACCAATCTAATCCAAATGTAAGCTGACCTTTTTCACTTCTCTTAGCTGGGAGGTCTTTCAAGCATCTAGAATGACTGGATTGCATCCCTTGGGCCCTAATGTCTGAATCCTTTATGGGCAGCAAAATTCTCTCTGGACAGAGAATGCTCTGTTTGGGAATTTCTTCCTTCATCTCTTCTGATGGGATACCACTGAAGAGATGAACATGGCTAAAAGGAAGATTTCCTTAGGCTTCCTATCATTCAGTCACAGCTCTCATCTCACCGGACTACTAAACTGTAAGAGAGCCTGGTCTCAATATAATCTAGAGGACCAAGAAAAGTTATCATTGTCTGTGCTTTCTGTTTGTATTTGTGTGCTCTGGGTCTGTGTGAAAATTCCTGAGTCTGCCACCTTGCAAGATTTTAACTGCAGTCAGCCAGAAAAGAAAAAAAAAAGAACTACCTGGGTCAGAAAGATTGATGAGCATCTCTTCAAGAAAGGCTGTTGGCAAAACCTCTCTCTTTCTCTCTCTCTCTCTCTCTCTCTCTCTCTCTCTCTCTCTCTCTCTCTATCTCTCCCCCCTTCCTTGGCTCTGGACAAATTCTAGAGGAGGTGAACACACAGTAAAAGATGAAGGGGGAAACTTCTCCCTTTAGATCAATACAAGAGAAAAGAGGGTAATTTCACTGATTAAAGACAGGCAGATTTAAAAACTGCACTTGTTACATTATAAGTGAAATGCTGTATCTTCTAATTTTATATTTAATATGAGCTAGAACTTATTATACTATTGGATACTACAATAAATTGGAAAAATGCATAGATATGAAAAAGAGATGCTTCAGACATGAAAGTTTTGAGTTCTCCAATAGATGGGAGAAGGGACTAGGTGCCAACTGTATCTTTTCTAGAGTCCTACTCACCTTGATGGGAAAGTTCAAAGCTCTCACTCTTGCAGAAGTTTTTAAGGAGTGGATGTAGAAGTGAAGTTTACTTGAGTAAAAGTTTAAAATGTTCTTAAGGCCCTTTAGGCTGGGGGCAGAGCCAAGATGGCAGAGTAGAAACTGGACCTCCCCATTGCTCTGGGTTCCACCTTCCTCAATCCATGTAAAAAGGGGACTCTAAACAAACTTTGGAACTGCAGAACACACAAAATGAAACAGAGAGGCTAACTTCCCGCTGAGGGAAGGCTGGCAGAAATGGGCTAGCACAGTGCTCTGGGAGCCAAGCTCAGCCCCACCATGCAGCTTTAGCCCCAGGGCAGGCCTGAGCAGCCTCTGGAACCCAGATCAGCACCAGCTGTGGCTTTTTCCAGAATTATCAACACATAGATGTGAAGGACAAAGTGAAAGGTTGGTGCAGCCTGGACTTTGGGACCAGTAAGTGGGAGTGCATGGTTTTGCCCCTAGGGCGAGGAGCCTGCTGAGATGCCAGCACAGCCAGCTAGTGCTACGTAGCAGCTTCACCTCCTGGCCTGCAGACTGTAGGGGAACAAAGCACCAGTCTGAAGGGTAATCGCTCTTGCTTTAACCTGCTTGGATCTGGATTGCAGTCTAGGGTGGAGGTCCTGGGGTGTATATCAAGCTTGCCAGAGTGTGTGGAGGCTTCAGAGAGGGCACCCAACTAATACTTCTGGCAACTGAGAAAACCCCAGTGTTTGGGATGAAAGCTCTGCTGTCTGGTGGAAGAGTCCTACTGTGACAGAAAGCCCAGGGGCCAAGTGACTGAGGGGTGACATGACCAAGCAAAGGAAACAAAGCAGACAGAAGATTCTAACATTAGACTCCTATTTTGGGGACAAGAAGGAGCAAGGCATGGAACAGGAGGAAGACAGTGAAGTCAGAAATCCTGCACCAAAAGTTTCAAAGGAAAATACGAGCTGGTTACAGACCATAGAGGACCTTAAGAAGCAGATAAGAGAAGTGGAAAAAAAATTGGGAAGAAAAATGAGAACAATGCAAGATAATTATGAAATGAGAGTCAACAACCTGACTGAGGAAAATAGCACTTTAAGAAACAGACTGACTCAAATGGCAAAGAGGCGCAAAAAGGCAATAAGTAGTAGAATGCCTTAAAAAGCCGAATTTGCCAGATGGAAAAAGAATCTCAAAAGTTCAATGAGGAGAATCATTGCTTCAGAATTAGACTGGAGGAAATGGAAGCTAATGACTTTATGAGAGATCAAGATGCTGTTAAACAAATCCCAAAAAATGAAAGAATAGAAGGCAATGTGAAATATCTCATGGGAAAAACCACTGACCTGGAAAATAGATCCAGGAGAGATAATTTAAAAATTATTGGACTACCTGAAAGCCATGATCAAAGAAAGAACCTAGAAATCATCCTCCATGAAGTTCTCAAAGAAAACTGCCCTGATGTTTTAGAATCAGAGGGCAGAGTAGAGGTTGAAAGACTCCACCGATCACCTCCTGAAAAAGATCCCAAAAAGAAAACTCCTATGAATATTATAGCCAGGTTCCACAATTCCCAGATTAAAGAGAGAATATTACAAGCAGTCAGGAAGAAACAATTTAAATATTGTGGAAACACAATCAGGATAACCCAGGATCTGGCAGCTTCTACACTGAGGAATCGAATGTCTTGGAATATGATATTCCAGCAGTCAAAGGAGCTAGGATTAAAACCAAGAGACACCTATCCAGCAAAACTGAGTATCATGTTTCAGGGGAAAATATGTCATGCAGTGGAATAGAGGACTTTCAAGCATTCTTGCTGAACAAACCACAGTTGAACAGAAAATTTGACATGCAGATACAAGAAGCAAGAGAAGCATGAGAAAGTAAACAGGGAAAAGAAATAATAAGGAACTTATCAAAGTTGAACTATTAACATTCCTACATGGAAAAACAATAATTTTAACTTATGAAACTTTTCTCAGTATTTGAAGGGAATATAAATATATATATGTCTATATATGAGGGTATATGGACATATGAATACATATGTGAATATGTGTATATATACTTACAGATATACATAGATAGAGGGCACAGGAACAATTTAACAGGAAAGGATGATACTGAAAAGGTGAAATTAAGAGATGAGAGAGGAGTATAATGAGAGGAGATTGGGAGAGACAGAATGGGGTCAACTATCTCATACAGAAGAGGCAAGGGAAAATGGTTACAATGGAGGGGAAGAATAGGAAGGCAAAAGGGAATGGGTCAACATTTTCTCATTGAATTTGGCTTGGGGAGGAAAGGAAATACACACTAAATAGGGTTTTTCACCCTCCAGTAGAGTAGGGGATGATTGAAGGGAGGGCAGGTTGGGGGGGGGACAGAAGTTGGAAGCACTCACTTTTGAAAAGTGACAGGATCAAAGTAGAGAATAGAACAAGTGGGAGGTGGGATAGGAGGGAGGGAAATATAGTCAGTCTTTTACAATATATCTACTATGTTATTGTTTTCCATTAGCCACACATGTACAATCTATATTGAACTGCTTATCTTCCCATTAAGGGTGGGTGACAAGGGAGGAAGGGAATAATCTGGAATTCAAAGTTTTAAAATCAAATATTCAAATATATATACTATAATTAATACTGTTTTACATGTAATTGGAAAATAAGATATACAGCCACTGGGGCATAGAGATCCACTTGAAAATTCGAAAGGGGTATGGGAGAAGATATTGGAGAGAAGATAGGAGGAGGGGATATCCTGTGGGACTGCTATTTTGGGGTGGTGGGTAGGGGGAAAACGAGGAGAAAATTTGTAACTCAAAATCTGGCAGAAATGAATGATATAAATCAGAAGTAAATAAAGCATGTGAAAAAAAAAAGACCTTTTAGCCGGTGGTCCTGGCTCTGATTGGTTTAAGGCTACAGTGAAAAGTTAGAATAGCTAAAAACACTTTAGCAGATTATGTTAACTGCTCTCACTCCATATCTGATTAACAAAAGAGAGTGCTGCAGAATGATAGGGATTTTGAATCACCCTCCACCACCTGGCAAAGCAGAGGAGGGGTGGGGGAGACACAGCAAATACAGTGAGGGTTCCACTGGCAAGTGCCCTGGGCCCTGGGCACATCGAATTCCACCACTCTAGGCAAGCAGTTAGGCTCAAAAGTATCTACAATGGTGGGGAGAGGGTAAAGAGAAATGGGCCAGGGCAGTATGGAGTAAGATACCCCCAGCCTCTGCACTTGGTAAGCCCAATTTTCTATCAATAATGTGATGATTTGGAAATGCAATTAATGTCATCTGAATTTTGCTGCTTGTGCTACTGTTATATTTCTAAATTTTTGTAAAATTCTCTTATACTGTAAAATTTGAGTGACCATTGTGAGACAGAAATTATGTTAGACAAAGCAACTTTTGATATGATTTTTTGAAGCTAAAAGACAGTAGAAAAGAATTGTCTAAAACCAGTTATATTATTTCATTAAGCCCTGTGAACTCTCTTTCAGCTAAAACAAATTGGTTCTCACTTCTGAAAATTGTTAGCTACATTGTTGGGGTTATTTATATAATGTTATTACCTAAAATTGGTCCCATTGCAGCTCTAAGGGTAGATAGAGTGGATACTCCCTGCTCTCCCCAGTTCCTTAGGAATACCACCAAGGTCCCTCCAATGTAGGGGTAAAGGAGGTCACTGTAGACCCCATTTAACAGTTACCATATACCGGGATCCCAAAAATAAAATATGAAAACCCCAAAGGATATTTTGGTAAGGAAAAAATATCAGTAAGGGAAAAACAATTTAAATTAAGATTGAAATTAGTGGACTTGCTATGCAGAAAATATTTACTTTTCATCAGTTCAGAGGAAGAATGTCATAGGGTAGATAGTGAGTCCCCTTCTTTGGGGTTCCTACCAATTGCCCTTATTTTATAAACTTGCCAGATCCCCAGAAACCATCTGGTGCGCAAGGTCATAAGCCCCAGAATGAAGAGCTTCTTTGGGTTATGGAGTTCCTAAACAATTAACTTGGCTTACTCAGAATTTTCAAATTTATGTATAACAGAGAAATAGTTTCTAATGATTTGTCTTTACTCCAGGATAAATTTAAATTTGAAAAAGGAAAGAAAAATAAATGAAAAATGTTAAGTGAAACTTTTTATGTATGCGAGTCATGGTAAATTTTTATTACCTATTGCAATTCCATAAGAGTAAAAACAATTATATCTAGCCCTAATCTGTAATTTTTGAGACTTGCCATTTGAGCTAAAATCCCTTGAGACTGCACTGCAATTATTTTTAGTTTGAATATATGTGTAATTGTCTGCATTAAATCAGTTTTAGAGAGAAAGTCACAAGCTATTCTGAGGGAACGTGATCATATTACAAAGGTAGGTTTGCTGCTGAGAAAATCAGAAGGGACAATCTTGGCTTCAGCCCTAGCTGGGATGCTGCTGAATATTTCCCAATTGTGTTCCTTTGAAAAGGAATGTTGACTGCCTGACTATTTCTGAATCTGTCTGTGATGTGGAATTGATACAGCATGGTTAAAGGGAATTCTTATCTAAATTCAAACAGAGCAAAGGATGTTTTATCCTGTTGTATTTGGTATAATCATATTCATGCTTTTCCATTTTATGGCACATTTTTATAATCATAAGTATGAGCACAATGTAAGTATGTGAGAGTTTGCTGTTTTCAGTCTGAATGTAAACAGCTGGGAAAAAAAATACTCAGGCTTGTCATTTGCCTGCCTGCATATTTATGTGAAAAATTCAATCCTGGAAAAGAATTTTTTTTTCTGAGCAATACAGGAATAATTAGACAAAGAGAAAAGGAGCTTATTCCTATCCCATAGACTAAGGCTGGGATACATCTAAGCTATAATAATAATAATAATAATAATAATAATAATAATAATTGTATGCTGTATTGTATTTGTTTAATGTCATTATGCGAATTTGTAATCGTATAATGTAATTGTGTTTAAAATCTGAGCTATTCAGTCTAAAATTAATTTCCTTTTTATATCCTAAACAGTTCAGTATATTAGTATTTGGTCTAGTTGTGCTTGTTATTACACACACATACACACACAACACATACCTGTATGAAATAAGGTTCTTAAATATTTCAAAATTATGTAAGAATAATTGAACATTGGTACAACTGATTGAGGGACCTTGTTGTTATTCTATTAATTACTGAAACTATATCAGAAACATCTTTAGTTTAATTTGGAAAAAAGAATTTCAGTGTAATAAGTTTTCTTAAAGGAAGTAACATGGAATGAAAGTACAAGCATGTTTTATTATAAACCGCTTAATACTATGTACTGTTTTGGAATTCATTACTTAAAATGTCTTCCCAAGTCTTTTTATTTTTTTTTGGAGTGGGGAACGCAATGTAATTGGGGACACAGCTAGTAAGTGCTAAGTGTCTGAGGTTGAATTTGAACTCAGTTCCTCTTGACTCCAGGGCCAGTACTCTATTCGCTGTGCCACCTAGCTACCTCTGCTCCCAATTATTTTATTATAATTGGAGTAAAATTAGCCTCTTAAAAGCAAATTCATTTGTATAATGAGTGAACCAATGCATGGAAAGTTTCTACCCACAAAAGCATTATTACTTATATTTTCATGTATAGAGTTGAATCCTCAATAGCATCTGCTACTTTTTTTTTTTTTAAAGCAATTGGGGTTAAGTAACTTGCTCAAGGTTACATGGCCAGGTGTTTCTGGTTGGTTGCTAAGTGTCTCAGCCCAGATTCAATCCCAGGTCATCCTGACTCTGGGGCCAGTGATCTTACTTGCTGTGCTACCTGGCCACCCCCACATCTAATACTTTTAAAGGAATTATAATCAGAGTGGAAATTTTTGGGGAAAGTAACAAGATCAGATAATCTTGTATGTCAAAAACATATCTTCATGGGTCTCTTGGTTTCTTTTTTCTTATATTTGGGCTCTTCATATTGAACTTGCTTGTCATATTTACGTCTTCCTGACCAATGCACCTACAATTGGCAGCGAATAGAGGATACCAACCCATATTCACCCATCATTCACTGGATGTGACCTATGCTAAGTTCTATTCAACCTCCTCCTATGTCCCATTAAGGCAGGGCTAATTCTAAGCCCCTTTTCAGCCTGAAGAGGCTATAGAAGCTGAGACCTTCACACCTTTTCCCAAATGAATTTGGATGTCAACTCATTGAGGGGGTGTGATAGTGATGGCAATTAAAGATTCCCCTGTATTGGCTTGGTTTTCAAACTGATTGTGTTAAAACCCAGAGTTTGTTAATCCCACCTGTGGGATGGGCTTGTTGATGTGAAAAGAATGTCCTGAACTGGGAGGAGCTGGTGACGTAGATTTGGAGAGATAAGAGAGAGGCGGAAGATCTTTTTGGAAGCAGCACCTCGTGGAGAGAGAGAGACTAAGAGAATTGCTGGTGGCCGCTTTGAATTGCCCTGGACTTTTGAGACCTGCCCCCTGAGCTGCCAAGGACTGAGGAGACATGGCTGTTTTGCTGGTACTTTGTCTGTCTGTTTTGATGTTCTTTTGCCAGATTTGTCCACTGGTGAAAGACAGTCCTTTTGTTGAAGAAGTCCTGGAACCTGGCTGTTCGCTAAGAAGCCCTGAGACTGTCCTGCAGACAGAGAGTGAATACTGTCCACTGGTGAGGGACAGTGCTGTTGTTGCAGGGGTCTGGAGACTGTCCTGCAGACAGAGTGAATACTGTCCACTGGTGAAGGACAGTGCTGTTGTTGCAGGGGTCTGGGAGCCTTTCTGTTGGTTCAGAAGCCCTGAAGAAGGATTTTCTTGTTGTATGTTTACAGAAATCCTGGGAGAGGGCTTTGCTAATGTGTTCAGGGGTTCTAGGACTGTTCTACAGACAGAGGACGAATTCATGAAGGGACTGGCAATGTATCTTATGGCCTTGCTAAGCCTTGTCTCCCCAGGAACTGATTGCTGAAAACTTGACTCTTGTCAAGATGAAGAAAAGACCTCCATTTGGGTGCTGTGTTTAAACTTGATGTAACTCTGGGGTAGATTGAATTGTGATCCAGGGGTGGGGAACTTTTGACCTTTCTGTGCTCTGTGATTGAACAAATGAAGGTACTTTACTTATGTTTGGAAACTAATCTCCATTTGAGAAGAGGGGCTTTGTGGTGGAACAAATGAAGGTATAGCCTAGGGGTGGAGAAGTATTTAGAACTGGGACTTTGTAATTGATTGAATGATTGGAAGGTCCTGGGGTGGGGTGGTACTTGGAGATTATTTAATCACACTTAGTAAATGCTGTATTTTGAATGATGTCATGTTTTGATCTTCTCTGTTCTTGGTTTGTCACTGAATAAAATAGAGAGCACCTATGCTGGTATTTTGAACCTGTGAAGTTGCCTTCTTTTGGCATTATATTACAGGGGGGAATTATGGAATCCTAGTACAGATGCTCCTAGACACACAAAAGCCAGTGCCCCTACTTACCCACTGACCTCAATGCTCCAACTCTGTATTCTAACTTCTTCATATATGCCTCACTGAATCAGCAGAGCAACAGGTGTGTTCATGAGCTCATATTTCTCACAGAAACAGCGTAAGTGTCCATGTGATGGGATCCTAGTCATTGTAGTTAACCACTGCCCTCAGACCCATTTCTCATATTTCCCACATAAACAGAAGTTGTATTCATGTACTCAACCACAGTCTCATCCTTCGAATCTCAGACAGCACTATACCTGTCAGCCATTCAGAAAGCACCAGGATGCCTAAGAAGGATGTAGACATCAAAATAATAGAAGGGACTTTCCCTAAGTAGGCACCAGAACAGTAATTGCAAAATCAGTCCTTTAGGTGAATTTATGATATAGAGAGACTTATAATATCATTGCCATACATTCAACTCCCTCCGCTATGTGTTTTTCTTTTCACTTTCTGGGTAATCACATGCACAGTTCCCCTGAGGATGGGATCCCTCCCCCATTACTAATCCCTTAAGAGACCCCTTTTGCCTTTCTAATATTCATAATTTCTGTTGTGTAGTTAACATCATTACACTATAAATTTGCCTGTGTTGTCTTAGTAAATTGTTGGTTATTCTTGGAACTCTGGCTCTTAGAGGTGTAATTACCAATAAATACATAAACATGGATTAGAGGTGATCTGACTCTGAATTCTTTGAGAAAGTGCCACCACAAAACACCATGAAAGCATAACACTAGAAGGGAGAGAAGATTATGAGAGGGGCAGTCAGAACTAAAACACTTTTGAAGAGGGACAGGGTGAAAGAATAAAGAATAAAGAGGAGAGGAATAATAACGAAAGAATAATATCATAACAATAATAAAGAAAGAATAAATGGGAGGGAAAATAGGATGAAAGTAAATACAGTTAGCGATAGTAACTGTGAAGCAATTTTGAAGCAAGTTTTTTTTTTTTGGATAAAAGCCTCATTCCCGAAACTTATAGAGAACTAAGTCAAATTTATAAAAATAAGAGCCATTTCCCAGTTGATAAGTGATGAAAAACTATGATCATTTTTCAGATGAAATAATCAGTTATCTATAGCCATACGAAAAAAAAAGTATTCTAATTCACTATTGATAAGAGAAATACAATAAAAATAATTTTGGTTATTATTTCATTTTGATATGTTATTTTGTATTGTATAATATATCACATTATTATTATTATTACCTCGTACCTACTAGGTTGACTAACAGGACAGAAAATGCAAATGACAAATGTTGGAGGGGATGAGGGAAAAATGAGACATTGTTGCACTATTGGTGGAGCTGTAAACTGTTTCAATCATTCTGTAGAGCAATTTGGAATTATGCAAAAAAGTGTTATCAAATCTTGCATATCCTTTGACCTAGAAATACCACTACTAGATCTGTATCCCCAAAGAGATAAAAAGCAAAAAAGAAAAGGACCTATATGTGCAAAAATATTTATAGCATCTCTTTTCTTGTGTCAAAGAATTAGAAACTGAGGGGAATCCCATAAGTTGGGGAACAAGTTGTATGTGATTATAATGGAATACTCTTGTACTATAAGAAATGATGAGTAGGATGCTTTCAGAAAAACCTGAAAATGCTTGTATGGGATGATGCAAAGTGAAATATACTGTGTGTACAAAGTAATAGCAATACCATATGATAATCAGCTATGAATGATTTAGTTATTCTTAGCAATACAATAACCCAAGACAGCTCTGAAGGACTTATGATGAAAAAAGTTATCCATCCTCAGCAAAAGAATTTGTGGTGTCTGAGTATAGACTGAAGCATACTTTTTTTTACACTTTATTTTTCTTGAGTTTTTTTTTTTTTTCTCATGTTTATTTTTCACAACAGGACTCTTATGTATATGTTTTGCATGACACAAAATGTATAACCTACATCAAACTTCTTGTCTACTGAATAAGGGCTGTGGGGAAGAAGGAAGGGAGATAATTTGAAAATCAAAGTTTTAAAAATAAATGTTAAAATTGTTTTTACATGGTACTGAGGATAATAAAACACTTTAAAAAATAAAAAAAAATTTCAAATTGTATAGGTCTTGGAGCCAGGCAAGTGGGAGAGTAGAACCAGCTGGTCCAGCAGAGAAGCCTGGAAAAGCCAAGGAGTTAAAGACTTTAGCCGAAGGTGGGGCTTTGGGCTTGGAACTGGGATTGTTATATAAAGCAATACACAGGATATATAGCATATATATCCTGTGATATACAGGAACTGAGGTAACTATGAATTTAATTTCCTCCCTAGAGACTAATGTGGTATAACTGAGTGTGAAGATTATGCCTCTGATGTGATGCAATAATAAATTTCTTTTTTTTTCAGAAAATTTATTTCAGACTCAAATGCCATAACATAAGTAAGAATAGAGAAAAAATCAAAAACATATCATAAATTTAAATATTGGAATTTAAATAACAAAGTTACAAAAACAAGCATGTCATGTGCATAGCAGAATAAGAGAAGATTCAAAATATGTAAAAATAAATTTTCATTTCAGGAAAGCTTATATGATAAATAATACTCTTGTTAAGAATTGTTCATCTTTGCTTCCTTGTGAGTTTTCTTCTGTTCCATGCTGTGTAACTGTTTACTTTGTTCTTTTTTCCCCTCCCACCAACCCCCCCCCGGCCCACACCAAGAAAGTCACAATAAAGTTTAGATAAGTCTCTTTAAAGGTATAAATATAGGCATACACTCCATAACCTCCCCCAGAAGGCTGCAATAAAATTTGGGTATACTTCCCCATAGTAAATATATCTATGCAAACACACACACACATACATACATATATCAACATATACATTCCCAAACTTATTCTACTCTTGATCTTTGTTTTTATGCATATGCATATCTCTAATTTCCTATCCTTCCTGCCTCCTCTACTTAACTTTTACCCACTACCTTTCCCTCTTATGACTTGTCTATGTTCCTCCAAGTATCCTTCCCCATCATCCCATTGTCATAAATCTAAACACCCTTCTATACCCCTATTTACCTATTTTCTCAGCCTTCCCTCTAAAGATCCCTCCCTTGAACTCTTCTCCTTCCCTAAGACCCCATCATTTTATTTCTTCTGAATTTAGAAGACTTTGATACTCATATATACATACATATATATATATATATATATATATATATATATATATATATAT
>NW_027185793.1:13952263-13991694 GCF_028583685.1 Petaurus breviceps papuanus | reverse complement strand
ATATATATATATATATATATATATATATATATATATATATATTTCCCTCATGCACCCATTACTGATGAAAGGAGGTTACCAGAACTACTAGCTCTCCTCCACCATCTAATACCTATGTATCAATTCTTTCTCTTGTGCTTTATTTGTGTGAAAAACTCCTTTTAGCTGTTCCTAAATAGTTTTACTTTTAAAATTCATATCATGCCCAGGTTTTCCCAAGTCTTATTATGAACTATCCAATTATTAATAAGAATTCTAGATATAAATTTTACATTTTACCCATATAAAAAGTAAACAGTCTGTCCTTATGGATCCCTTAAAATCGGTCTTTGTTATGGGCCTTATATTTATATTGGTTCTTATATGTCAAATGATCTATTAAGTTGAGGACTTTTTTTTAACAAAGTATTGAAAATCTCAGAGTTTATCAAATGTCAATGTTTTTCATTAAGGATAATAGTTAACTTTGCAGGGTATGATATTTTTGCCCAAAAGCCCAATTTTTTTGCTTTTGATATATTATTTTCCAAGACCTGCAGTCCTTTAATATTTCTGCTCCTAGGTCTTGTGTGATTCTCATTGTGGCACCATCATATTTAAATTTTCTTAACCTTGATGCTTTTTTTATTTTTGCCTTTTGGAGGGCAATCGGAGTTAAGTAACTTACCCAAGGTTACATGGCTATTTTGTGTGTGTGTGTGTGTGTGTGTGTGTGTGTGTGTGGGTGGGTGTTAAGTGTCTGAGGCCAGAAGCCAACTCAGGTCCTCCTGACTCCAGGCCAGCACTGTACTCACTGCACCACCTAGCCACCCCTAAATAATCTTTTTTTAATAATATAATAAAAATAGTCTTTTTAAAAAATAATGTTTGTTTTTTGGAGGGCAATTGGAGTTAAGTGACGTGCCCAAGGTTACATGGCTAGTTTTTGTGTTAAGTGTCTGAGGCCAGATTTGAACTCAGGTCCTCCTGACTTCAGGGCCAGTGTTCTATTCACTGTGCCACCTAGCCACACCTGGTCTTGGTGCTTTTAATGTTTATTTCCTTGAGCTGAGGATTTTGGAACTTGATTATGATATTCCTATAAATTTTCCTCATCAGATCCTATTTTTAAGTGGTGATTGATGGATTTTTTTTTTTAATATTTCTACTCCCCCCCTTGTTCTAATGCTTCAGGGCAATCTTCTTTAATTATTTTTTTGTACTATTGTATCAAGATTTGTTTATCATAACTTTCAGTTAGTCCAAAAATTTTATATTTTCTCTTGATGTATTCTCCAAATCTGTTATTTTTCTTATAAGATGTTTCACTTCCTTTTCAATTTTTTTCATTATTCATATTTTGTTTAATCATTTCTTGGTGTCTTATAATTTCACCGGCTTCACTTTGCCCAATTCTAATTTTCAAGGTGCCATTTCCTTAAGATTCTGGATCTATTGGCGGCGGCGGCGGCTGGGGGCTCGGCGTGACCGTGGCTGTGTTCCCAGGCGCTCAGCTCCTCACCATCGGGGATGCGAAAGCCGAGATCCAGAGACACGCAGAACAGCAGGCGCTGCGCTTCGAGGTCCGCACCGGGCAGGACACTGCCTGCATCTCCCTCTACAGCCATGAAGATGGTTGTGTGTTTAAGTGCTCCGTGTCCAGAGAAACAGAATGCAGTCGAGTGGAAAAGCAGTTTTTCATCATCACCCTGGGATATAACAGCATCCTCATACAGTTTGCAACACCCAATGATTTCTGTTCATTCTATAATATTCTGAAAACCTATCGAGATCACAACTTAGAGCACTCCGTCTTCAGTGAGCAGACAGAAGAATCATCCGCTGTGCAGTACTTCCAGTTCTATGGCTGTCACAGCAGCAGAACATGATGCAGGATTATGTATGAACGGGCACATACCAGAGGGCCATCCTGCAGAACCATAACGATTTCAAGGACAAGATTGTCCTAGATGTGAGCTGCAGCTTGGGGATCCTGTCTTTTTTTGCTGCTCAGGCAAGAGCAAGGAAAGTCTATGTAGTAGAAGCAAGCACCATGGCTCAGCATGCTGAGGTTTTAGTAAAGAGCAACAACCTCACAGACCGAATTGTGGTCATTCCTGGAAAGGTGGAGGAAATCTCACTTCCTGAGCAGGTGGACATAATTATTTCAGAGCCAATGGGCTACATACTTTTCAATGAATGTATGTTGGAGAGCTACCTCCATGCCAAGAAATACTTAAAGTCTAGTAGAAAGATGTTTCCAACCATTGGGGACGTTCATCTTGCACCATTCACAGATGAACAACTCTACATGGAACAGTTTACCAAGGCCAATTTCTGGTATCAGCCATCTTTTTATGGAGTTGACTTGTCAGCACTTAGAGGAGCAGCAGTAGATGAGTATTTCAGACAGCCCGTTGTGGATACATTTGATATCAGGATTTTAATGGCTAAGTCAGCAAAATATACAGTGAATTTCTTAGAAGGCAAAGAAGGTGATTTGTACAGGATAGAAATCCCATTCAAGTTCCACATGCTGCACTCAGGGCTTGTCCACGGCTTGGCTTTCTGGTTTGATGTAGCCTTCATTGGTTCAATAATGACAGTGTGGCTGTCCACAGTGCCCATGGAGCCTCTGACTCACTGGTACCAAGTTCGGTGTTTGTTTCAGTTGCAGCTCTTTGCAAAGGCCGCGGACACTCTCTCAGGGACATGTCTGCTCATCTCAAATAAGAGACAGAGCTACAACATCAGTATTGTTGTCCAGGTGGATCAGAAAGGTTCCAAATCCAGTAAGCTGGATCTGAAAAACCCTTTCTTTAGATATTCAGATACGATGCCATATCCTCCACCTGGCTCTCACTATACATCTCCATCTGAGAATATGTGGAACACAGGTGGTGCCTACAATCTGAGCAGTGGGATGGCTGTGACTCGGATGCCAACAGCCTACGACCTGAGCAGTGTTACCATGTTTCCCTGATAATAAGACACCGTCTTATTATTTTTTTTGGAAAGAAAAACACCAGAGGGCTTATTTTCAGGGGAGGGCTTATGTTGTCCTGCCTCAGCTCTCCTCCGCAGCACTGCTCTCAATGGCGCCAGCAAGCAAATCACTGGGGAAGAACAGGATGACGCGCTCACTGCTGCAGCTCTGATTGGATGCAGCTTAGAGAGCGGCATGCGTTTCACGGGGGGTGGAAGGTGCATACAGAGGGCACCGTAATGTAGCGTGTAGCGCAGGGGATCACCTTCACTACAGTAGCAATCTCAATAGGGCTTATTTTCGGGGGAGGGCTTATTTTAGAGGAATCTTACACAGTAAGGGGAGGGCTTATTTTTGGGATAGGTCTTATTATCAGGGAAACAGGTATCACTGGTGGGGCCAGTGTCAGCCACTAGATCCCTTTAGGCTCCTCCAGTGGCCAGATCACAAGTGGTTCCAGCACTCACTACCCAGTCAATAGCCATTTCATCATGGGGGGCCCTGCCATCTCCATGGCCTCCCCTATGTCCATCACCACCAACACAATGCATTATGGGAGCTAAAAGTCCACCTCTGATCTGAACTGACCGAACCAGGAAACCAAATGAAGAATTCCCCCTTCCTCCCACCTTGGTGGACTGTGCCCTCTCCCTAATCCCTGCCCTAATATGGTGGTTTTTACCCTTGTACCATAGAAACAAACACCCAGTCAGCTCCTTCTTTGACATGGGGACTTGTACACTTTTTTTATGAAATGTTGACACCTCTGCGTCTTGGCCCCGACTGAGGCCCGACTGAGCAGGCCAGCGAGCTTCTCTGTATTTTACAAATTGTACAAGAGATCATGTAGTGGGAGTCATTGCTCTCTCCTGTCCCCTCCACCCTTGGTTTGGCATCTTCCTTAATAGCTTTGTGTGGGGAGCTAGACTTGGGTACAGACCAGTGGCCTGTGGGGGGCTTTATTGAGGGTTGGGGGGAGGCATAGCCCCAGAAGTCTCATCACCTTTGGCTTTTTCCCTTTAGTCAGAGATCAACCATGTGACCAGCTGCAGGAACTAGTAAAGCTGTCCCCCCTAGCCTTACAGTGTCTCCCCAGGCAGCCTCCCCTTTGAATGAGGAGGAGGGTAGGGCTAAAGAGGGGTGGCAGGTGGGGTTTCTCCTGCATCTCTGGGTCCTTGGACAGGATCAGCATGTGTCATGCTGCTTTTTTTAATTTTATTTTTTTACAAAAATAACCAGTGTCAATCCACAAACTCCAGAGGCCAGGCTGGCCTGAAACAAGCATGAGCCAGCTGCCCCTGCTGATGGACTCTGAAGATGACAGGAAAGGAGTGGTGGAGGGTAGGGAAAAGGGAAGGGGAGGGGAAAAAGCAAGAAAGCCCCTGCTTCTGGCATGGCTGTCTAGCTGAGCATGCCCAGTATGACAGAGGCCTCTGCACTCAGTCGGGAAAGCTGTGGCCCAGGGCCTGGGTAGCCTTGTTTCTCTGGGGAAATCTGTGACCCAGTACCAAAGGGTTCACCTCACACTTGAATGTACACACCAGCCCATGGTTGTCAGAAGCAGCCTCTTCCTTCTCTTCTCCCAGCTCTGAGTGAACCATCACATCTTGCTGCTCTCCTGTCATCTGTGACCCCAGAAGACCTTAGAGACAACTGTTCTCCTCTCCTTTCCTCCCTAAGACTAGGAAGGGACTGAGGATTTGGCCAGTACTACCCATGGGAGGGGTGGAGGGGTGGATCAGTCAGTACTGGTAGAAATACAACCTAGATTTGTTATGGAAGACCCTGTTTTTCTTTGTAGTTCCCATTAGGCCTGTGTATTCCTTGTATCTTAGTGTAGCCTCCAACCCTCATACTGTCATTTTTGTCCCTTCCATGGGTGCCTGGGAAGGGACCTTGGAGGGATTCCTTCTTGGGAAATAAGAACAGAAGTAAGTATTGTTTCACAGACAGTTTTCTTCAACTCCAGCCTGCCCAGGCTCTTAGCCCCCACTAATAGGACAGAATAGGGCCCCCTGAAGCAGGAGGGCCTGCAAACTCATGAATGCTCCCTCCTTTCTGCCCCATTTCAGTATGTAAGGGAATAAATCAATTTTACCCCCCAAAAAAGATTCTGGATCTATTTTTCTAATTGATTGAGTTTCCTTTCATACCCTTCTTGTTTTTCTTGGATCATTCTTATTTTCTTTATAGTATTTCCTCCATCTCTGTCATTTGTTTTTTAAAGTTTTTTTTAAAGTCTTCTATAAATTTTTTTTGTGGGCAGGTTACTATTTGTCACTACCCTTTGGGGTTTTCTCTAGTTTAATTTCCTTCTTTGAAGATGAACCCCCTCACATCTATTCTCATAATAGGGTTCTATAGATGGATTCTTTCTCCTTTGTGCATTTTTTTGTGGTGATAGCTTAATTATTTGAAGTCACCTCTAGCCCTGAGATATGAGTAATGGTGCCCTTGCCCCAGATATTCGATTCTTCTCTCTAGCCTGAAACCAAAGCCAAACCTCTAACCTCATATAAGCAGCTCCAGGCAGAGGCTTTCTGCCCCACTGCTTCTGTGCTCACTGAGCATGTATTCATTCGTTCTACCTGTTCTTTGCTGCACAGACAGGTCTGGTGTTTCTAGTCAGCAGAGGTTCCCTTGATCTTCCCAGACTCAGACACTTGACTGTCCTCACTATCCCAGGGGTAAAAGGTCCAGTGGATGGGACTGAGGCAGTCTCTCAAAGCAACTAACACCAGGGCTTGCTCCTTGTTGTTTAAGAAGCTTGTTGCTTGCTCTTCAAACAGAACTAAGCCTGGAGGTGTTTACTCTTCATAGGGACCAAACCTAAGCCTGAATTTTTCTTCTCATCTTCTCAAATTTTCCCAGGAGGACCCCAGTTATGTCCCTGTTCTTATTTATCTCCACCCACACTTTGTTTGCCCTAAGGTGCTATTTTGACTCTTTTGTGGGGGAAGATAATGAAAGCTTGAAATTTTTTTACCTACTCTGCCATCTTCCCAAAATTCTCAATAGTAAATATCTATATTTGTGATTTAATACCTCAAAGTAAATATTTCTTTGGAAAAGATAATCTGATAGTAAGTGGTAAAATGGTACTGGGTTATAGAGGACTCCCCTACAATCTGAACAACAAAGTTAGTGAGAAGTTGGAGTCATTTGCAGAGAGCCTTGACATTCCAAACTTCATTAAGGGCACCAGAGAGCCCTGTAGGAAGAGTAAAATACAATCTACCTGAGTTTCCAGGCAGTGGGACCCAGGATAGTCAGTGTTATACAAATAAATAAAAGGTAGAATGATGAATTCAGGAAGCAGCATGTAGACCACATTGACAGCAGTATGGAATTAATGAAAGGGAACATTGTGAAATAAATCTGGAAAAGCATGACAGATTACAAGAGGTTTATATGCTAAGCTAAGAACTTATTTTGTTTTCCCAAGAGGGAAAGAGCACAAACTGAGGATTCTTAAGTAAACAAATGGCAAAGATGTTTGTTTTAGGAATATTATTTGATAGTTGTGGGAATTTAGAATGGAAAAAGACTAGACAGATATAAGGAGAGCAATCATGTGTCAAAAGCTCAGGTGAAAAGGACCTTAGTTAATTTCATTAGTTGAGAGAGCAAGATAGGGACTTTCAGAAACAAAGATGGCAGAATAAGCAGTAAGTCACTCTCACTCTCCCTTACTGACCTTAAAAAATACTGCCTTAGGAAATATCTTGGAACAGTGGAGCCAGCAGAAAGACAGGATACAGCAGGTTTTTTAGTTTGTGAGGCTAGGGGGATTAATGGGAAAGGTCCCTCTTGCTGTGGCTGAAGGGCACCAGTTCAGGATGGGGGGCATCTTGGCAAGCCAGCAGTAATCCCTACCTCAACAAACCACCAGGACATCCTGAGCACCATGAAGGTGGAGAAGGCAAGAACCAACACCAGCACCCCTGTGTGCCTTCTCACAGACAGAAGAAGCAGACACCAGTGCAGAGAACCACCATTTGTGTGGCAGACAGGTGTCCACTAGCAGATGAGTCTACCCATGCTCTAGCACAGCCCCCAGTGAAGAGGTTACTTACAACACCCCCACCACCACTGGCCCAACACCTCAACCAGCGAGCTTCAGTATAACCCAGGGGAAATGAAGCAAAACCCCATGTGGCATCTCCACACACTAGCCAACACCACCAACTTTAGCTAAGCACCAGATAAGCTATAGCCTCCTGCCACCAGAACATGGGACTACAGCACACAAAGTCAATAACTAGACCCCTAAACCCCTGCCCAAGAAGTGTTGCTCAGTGTCCACTGTGCGCAGAAATAAAGATCAACCTTAAAAGCCAGGAAAAAAAGCAAGCACAATGAGCAAGAAAGCAACATACAACATCAAATCCTATATATTTTTATTACAGGGACAGGGAAGATCAAAACACAATTCAAAAGAGGACAGCATTGTCAGTATACCTACATCTAAAGCCTCAAAGGGGAATATGAACTGGAGTGAGGCCCAAAAAGGCTTCTTGGAAAAGCTCAAGAAGGGTTTTTTTTTTAATTTTATGTTTATTTTAGTTTACAACATTCATTTCAACCAGATTTTGAGTTACATATTTTCTCCTTGGCTTTCCTCTACCCACCACCCCAAAACAGTGATCCCACTGAGTACCCCTTCCCCAAATCTGCTCTCTCTCATATCTTCCCCCAACCCCTAGGGCAAGATGGATCTCCATACCCCAGTGCCTGTATATCTTATTTCCCAGTTGCATGTAAAATAATAATTTTTTTAAACAATTGGGATCTTTTTCAAGAGGTGATCAGTGAATATTTTTTTCAATTTCTATTTTGCCCTCTCGTTCTAAAATATCAGGAAAATTTTCCTTGAGAATTTCTTGAAGGATGATTTCTAGGTTCTTTTTTTATCATGGCTTTCAGGTAGTCCAACAATTTTTTAAAAATTATTCCTTCTGTATCTATTTTTCCAGGTCAGTGGTTTTTCCAATGAGATATTTCACATTGCCTTCTATTTTTCATTTGTTTGAATCTGTTTAATAGTATCTTGATTTCTCATGAAATCATTAGCTTCCATTTTCTTCAATGTAATTCTGAAGGGATTATTCTCTTCAGTGAGCTTTTGAAATTCTTTTTCCATCTGGAAAATTCAGCTTTTTAAGGCATTCTTCTCATTGGTTTTTGGCCCTCTTTTATCATTTTAGTTAGTCTATTTTTAAAGTGTTATTTTCTTCAGTCAGGTTGTTGAATCTCTTTTCATGATTTTCTTGCATCATTCCCATTTATTTTCCCAATTTTTCCCTCAACTTCTCTCACTTGATTTTCAGAATCCTTCTTGAGTTCCTCCATGGCCTTTAACTAGTTCATATTTTACTTGGAAGCTTTTGGTGCAGGATTTCTGATTTCATTGAGTTCCTCCCATTCCTGCTTTGATCCTTTTTGTCTCCAAAATAGGTATCTAGCATTTGATTTCTGTGCTTGCTCATGTTGCCACTCAATTACTTGACTTTTGAGCTCTTTGACACAGTATAACTCTACTTCCAGAGAGAAGAGCTTTGTCCCAAATCACTGGGGTTTTCTCAGTTGCCAGAGCTATTAGGAGGGCACTATCTCCACAGCTCCCATAAAGCTCTGGCTCACTGGACCTCCACCCCAGGTCCAAGCAGGTTAAAGCAAAAGTGATTGCCCCTCAGACTTGTTGCTTGGTCCCCCTATGATGTACAAGCCAAGAACTCTGAAGTAGCCACAGGGTGGCTGCATGGCCAAGATGCTTCCTGCCTCTTCTCATCCCAGGGGCAGGGGCCTGACATTCCATCCCCCCAGTTCCAACAGAGTTCCACCCTGATCTTTTATTTTGTCATTGGCATTTATAGGTTGATAATTCTGGAAACCACAATAGTTGCTGGTGATCCACTCTTCTGATGTCTGCTCCACCCATTGCTCATCATGGCCTCCTTGGGGCTGAAACCAAGGGCTCACTTGAGGCTGGGCTTGGCTCCCAGTGCTCCTTGATGGACCCTTCCTGTCCACCTGTCAGGCTGCCTTCAGTGGGAGATTTGTTTCTCTTTGTCACTTTTTGGATTCTGTAGTTCTAAAATTTGTTTAAAGTCATAATTTATAGGTATTTAAGGTGGTTATGGGGGGAGCTCATGGAGTTTTCCTGCTTCTGTGCCACCTTCTTTGCTTTGCCCCAAGAAGGATTTTATAAGCCAAATTAGTGAGGTGGAAGGAAAACTGAACAAATCCTTTAAAATGCAGTAGCCAAAATAGGGAAAAAAGGACACTGAAGAAAACAATGCCTTAAAAAATAGAATTGACTAAATGGATGTAAGGGTTATGGGATTTAAATATCTTCCATGCCCCATTGGACTTGCTGATGTAGCAGGAAGGGGCAGAGCAAGAGGAAGCAGAAACCAAACTAGAGTTCCTGCAGTGGCTAGCAGTGGCGGCGATGGCAGCAGAGGCAGTGGCGGCGGCAGCGCGAAGCCCTCTTTGAGTCAGCCAGAATTTCTGCTAAAGACTCCTGCTAAGGACTTCCAGGGGCCAGAGCTGCTGGGAGCACTCTTCCTGGATGCTGGGTGGTTGCTGTGAGTGGGGAGAGGAGGACCTTTGCCTGAGGTAGCCTGTTCTGTTTTAAAGGCTTGAGAATGTGGGTGCTTTCTACTTCATCTACCTGTGCCAATGTCATAACTACTCTGATGGCTTTCACTTTCTGGTTTTGGGACTCAGTCTTTTGGTATTTTAATAAATTTTCTAGCTTATTCCCCCATATGGCAAGCCTGATGTATTTTGTGATGGATAATTATATCAGCATATCTGTAATTTCCATAGGCATTTTGAATATGGCATTGCTGATACAATGGAAAAGGAGGTATAAAAGCTAACTGAAGAAACCAATGTGTTTAAAATTAGAATTGGGTAAGTGGAAGCTAATGACTCTATGAAATATCAAGAGAACTGGATAGATGTGAGAGGTGTTGTAAAAACAGAATGAACAGCCCTTCTCCAAGTCCCTCTAAATTGGAATGGTTTCCCTCTGTAATTATTTCCTATTTATCCTGTCTGTATTTTGTTTTGAATAGATCTCATTGCATACTGTCTCCCATCAGGCTGTAAGGTCTTTAAGACCACAGACTTTCCTTTGCCTCTTTTTGCATCTCCAATTCTTAGCATAATGCCTTTCAATAGTCGGTGCTCAATCAAATATTTATTGATTGAGGGGTGAAAAAGAAAGAAGAGTTCAGAGTG
This sequence comes from Petaurus breviceps papuanus, assembly GCF_028583685.1. Lineage (NCBI taxonomy): Eukaryota > Metazoa > Chordata > Mammalia > Diprotodontia > Petauridae > Petaurus > Petaurus breviceps. The sequence continues at coordinate 13,981,478 of NW_027185793.1, read as the reverse complement.
ACTCCCATATTATGAATATAGGTGGCTGCAAAGTATGTTAGAATGATGAAACAATGAATGTACAACATTTAAATGTATAGGTGAGATGTTTGTATTTTATCGTAGGGACAGGAGGAAGTTGTTGAAGGTTTTGAGCCAAGTTATGAAATAGAAGTATGGTAGTACAAACAATAGAATTAAGAAAGCCTGAAGGAGAAACAGGATTACTCATGGGAAGACAACAAATTATGGTGACATAGATGGTTTAGTGCTAGATTTGAAATCAGCAATATCTGAGTCTTACAAGTTGCATGACCTGATGTGCCTCGTTATCCTCATCTTTAAAGTGAAAGATTAAATTTGATGCCCTATAAAGCTGCTTCTAACTCTAAATCTATGATCCTATGAAATATATATATATGTTTACTATATGCATATGTGCACATGCATGTACACATATGTATATATGTACCGATGAACACCCATACATGCATGCATACATGCACACACATGTATATATGGGTATCTATCTACCTGCCTATCTATCTATCTGATTATCTATCTGTATCTATGTATTGCAGTCTGGAACTGAACTAGATTATGGATCATGGGCATTTACTTGATTGTTTGGTTCTGAACTGGAAAATTCTGACACCTTGACATATTTCTTCCAGGTCTATTTCTACTGCTAACTCAAGTAACAGTTGTCTGAGAATTTTATTATTGATCTAGCTCGAGTCCAGAACCACATGCTCACTGTTTCCCTGACTTTCTTTTCTTCTTTCTCACAAACAGTAATTACTAGAATGAAAATCAATCCATAGCCACTGTCTATTAGCTGCCTTTTCCCCAAACATTTTTACCCAGTCTATGTAGCTATTGTGTATCATCAGAAAGCACTCCAGTCTCTTGGTAGCCCAATCTGATAATTAAGCACTCAGATTTTCTCTCCTGTCACTTATTATACTGAAACCCCATCTGTCTTGCCTTATTAAGGCTATGATAACAACGCATGGGGTTCATTGCAAATTAAATGCTACTGCTCAACTGAACTGCCACAGTACAATGTAATAATGTAAACATTGTACAGTATATTACTATTCTAATCACATATTTTATTGGAAGCAGTACACTTTTTAAAGCCTATATTTCATTTTCTCCTTTGCCTTAGTGAAATCTTGCTGCTGTGACAATGGGTTACTGCAAAGCTAATGATCTTTTCCAAATTTATTCAGAGAGAGAAGGAGAGAGAAAGAGAGAGACAGACAGATAGACAGATATAAATCACACAATTGTTTTCAGTCATTTGTGTAAAAATAGAAAGAAAACAAGGAACATTCAAAAATGATATGCCTGGCAGCATCCATTAATATTTATTTTGTCATTAATATTGATAAACAAGTATTTTGGAGTAGTCATTTGTTGTCTGCCCCTAATGTTCTTAAGCTCTCTGTTATTCAAGCTGGTTGCCATTAGCTCACATCTTTCTCTACACCCAAAGCTTCAGAGAGACTTGGCAGACCTCCAAATCACTTACACTTAAATGGACATTCAAGCTCTGATGGACACACAGATAAATAGAGGCCAATAATTCAATACAGTATGACTGTACTGGGGCTGCTAGTAAATCCATCAGGCAGTAAATGTCATTTGAAACCAATGCAAGCTTTTATCTTTTCAATTTTTTGTATGTCTGTGTGAAGCCTCAACATTCAGTGAATCATGTAATTTATTCTGCAGTGTAGAGCTTAGTTTGTCTCAGACATCATATTGACTTTTTTCCTCCATCTGTCAGGGGTAGACAGAAATTCTTCTATTGTGAGAGTATATCATGTTTCTTTGGTTTATTTCTTTTCTTTTTTTCTGCCGCAGCTTTTTAGCATGATTGGGCAAGGACACATTATCTCAGATCAATGAATGCTAAGAACAGCATCTGAACATCATTACAGCTGCATGTTAAACATTTGTACCAGCCAGTTTGTTAAATCAGCAAATAAGCTTTCAGCAAATGTTTGTAATTGTTCATAAAGGGCTCCCTACTGCAGTACTTTATTAAGTGAAAAACATGGCCTGTTGTTTTCTTCAGTTTTTCAGGTCAGCAGAGATTTGCCAATATATTGTAAATAATGCCAAACAGCTGGATAATTGAATCATGCTGTGTGAGTATTGAGTCACACAGTTATCTATGACCCTGTATTATGAATAATTATGATATGTCTACATAAGGTAATACACTTCAGAATAGAGAATGCAAAATCTACATATTTGTTTTTTATAACTAAACTAATGTTAATATTATTATGGTTTTTAATTTTTTAAAATGGGATCCTTATATATATTAAAATTCATACTAGGAAGAAAAGTGCTGATTTTTTCCCTACATGAAAGATGAAGAATTTGTTAACTATAAACACATAAATTAAATGACTACAAGAAAGTTTTCCACCATATTTAAAAGAAGTAAGTATCCTTGGAGTGCCCTTATTAACTGCTTTGTAACTGGATTTTAACCGGAACTATGCTTTCCTTCATTAAGCACTTAGAAGATCCATGCCCACTTTCTAGAATTTTCCACCTCCATGCCATAAGCTTTCTAACCCTGGAGGTGCCTGTAGGCCCCTAATCTGATTGATGAATTTTTGCCTAGAATCACCATTTTATGGAAGTCCCAGACCATCTCCATTACTGATTCTGAATTTCCTTTCCAGTGCCTTCTTAAATGTCTGTCTCATTAGATTATAAGCCCTTTGGTGAAAGATTTCTTTTTTTTTTTTTGCTTATCTTTAAATGTTCAGTGCCTCACATCATGGCTGAAACAAAGCAAGTTCTTAATAAAACGTCATCTATTCTCAGGCATGGAAGACAGAAAGGTGTTATGTATGAGATGTATTTATATATTGGATGTATTTCTTGGAAAAGAGGGTTCCTGAGGTACTTTCTCTCTATCTTAACTTCTAGTCATATCCCTGTAACATACAGCTCTAAGGAGAGGATGAATTATTTTTATCTATAAGAATAGTGTCAATCACATCATTTAAAGTATTTACATTTGTCCTTTTCCACCCTTCCTCAACAGTGAGAATTTTAGCCACTTTGTTATCTATTCTGTAGAAAGGCACCATTTTCCCAATTAGGATACCTCTGGGAAACTGGACTAAGAAACTCATGGATTAGCCACACCTACAGTTCCCAAAGAAACCTTGATTTATTTCCAACCCCAAAACCCCATGTAGACCCTACACTGTGACATTTGATTTCGATTTAGGTGTCTAGTTTGGGGTTAAGACAGTCAGATATTTTGCCTACAAAGTCTGGGAGAGATATTAAGGAAAAACACCTCCAAATAAATGGGTTAAAGACCCCATAATAGATAAAATGATTAACTGATGAAATAATTATATATATATATATGGCATGTATATATATATATATATATATATATGTATAGATATAGATATAGAAGCGCATGCTATAGAAAACTAACTTTCTGATAAGTTTCTTTATGTATTCAAAAGTAAATGAATATGTACTTTATTATTTTTTTAAAGCAATCAGGGTTAAGTAACTTGCTCAAGGTTACATGGCCAGTTATTTCTGGGTGTGGTGCTGAGTATCTGAGCCCAGATTTGATCCAGGTCATCCCGACACTGGAGCCGGTGCTCTTACTCACTGAGCCACCTGGCCGCCCCTAAGCAAATGGGGTTAAGTAACTTGCTCAAGGTTACACAGCCAGGTGTTTCTGGGTGGGTGCTATGTGTCTGATTTGGGATTCAATTTTGAATCTGGGATTCGATCTCCAGGTCATCCCAACACCGGAGCCGGTGCTCTTACTCTCTGTGCTACCTGGCTGCCCTGAATATGTACTTTAAATTCACATCACCGAGGCACAAAACCTGAAAATTATAATTATAGCCATGGTGTTAAGAATCACATGATTCATACATCCAATTTATTTTGATATAAAATGTACATACTTTTCTACCCATGATACTTTTGCATTGGTCCATAGTATGGCGGAATTAATATTGTTATGAGAATTTACATCATTAATAAAAACTCATATAGTATTGTAAAGTTCGGAAACAGTTTTCTTTGACATCATCCTCTGACAATTGCACATTGTCATATTATATTTTTGGTGCCATCATCTCATTCATCTAGTGAGCTTTTTCATTCTGTTAAAAGCATATGCATGATTAAGTTTGGTTGGTAGAAGCTATAGCCAAATTGAGGAAGCTATATCCCAAAGAATGGCTTTGTAACTTACATTGCTTTATTGGTGTTAGGAATCTTCAAATTGCTTACTACCTTGAATGAAAACCTTAAAAAAAATCTAGCTAGATGCAAATTTGGTTTTTAAAGCATCAACAGTTTCTAAAACCTTTCCATACCTATTCAGTAATCCCTTTCATACACTGTCCTCTAACGCACTATGCATCTGTACACATGGCTTATTTTCTTTTATTAACCTCCAATTAGAAAGGCCTACTCCACACACATTATTTTTAGTATTCTATAGAGCTGCCATACTGCCTTTCCAAAGAGACCCATTAAACGACAACTCACTGAGCCATTTTGCAGCACCTGACAGCAATTAATGTGAGCAGAGCCAAGAAAAATCATCTATTATTGAAAATAAAATGAATATGTAATACTGACCTTCTCCAACAGCCATCACATTTATGCTTACACCTGAATAATTTCAGAGAAAAAAATGCATTTGCTCTACAGTCTGTGACAAGGTGGACAAGATTCATAAAAGAGACTTGTCTGTCTATATAGCTGCTGTTAGCCCAGGGAATAAACTAGTTGTTAAAGACAGTACGTCCAGGATGGATGACCTTCTGTTTCAATAAAATATATTATACTGGTACAGTAAGCCAATATTTTTACTTTTCTTCCAATTTCTTTCTATTTATTTTTATTCCTTTTAACTCAGGACTTTCTTTTTTTCTGAAGAAAACTATCAAAATATTTTCAATTCTTTTTTTTTCTTTTTCTTTTTTTTATCCTCCTTAAAGTTCTTTGTTGTTGTGGCGGGGAGTAGGGGAAGAGTTGGCAAATGTAGGTCAAACTTATTTGAGAAGAACAAAATAGGTGTTTATAAAGCTGTAATGACAAGTTGCTAGGATTAAATGAATCAACTTCCATTTGCAGAGAGGAATATATATATTTTTAATCCAAGCCCAACATTTTCAAAGGGCAATGTCATATTTTGAGAATGGGGAATGGTAGATCAAGGGAATGTGAAGATTATTACCTTGCTACATACCTAAAATTGCTTTGTATGACATATTGCATAAGCAAGGTGTTTTTTTTTTTTGCAAAGTAACAGCCAACAATTTTCAGAGCAAATCCTATTAGATATAAAGTTCAAAAAGTCCTTTGTTACCATTCAAGCTAAACAAGGGTTTAAGTGCTGTTGTCTATTTTCCCCTTGACTTTTATTAATGATTTCAACAAGATTTAAAGCATTTCATACAGAACGACACAAGCTTCTACTTGGTTTTCCACTTAAGGTCCTCCCTTAGATATTGTGAACTTTGGCTATTTTTCCTCAGTTGCAAATCTCAGTTGTAGAAAAACAGATTTAATTTAGATTCTCAAAATCAGATTGAATTTATTGCTATTCCCTGGGTCATTATTGAGATATTCTTATATAAATGAATGAATGAAATTGCATTTGTTAAGTGCTTACTCTGTACTCTCTGCTATGCTAAACACTATAGAGGAGAACTGTTCTTTCTATTGAGGGGCTCCCTATTACTGAGGGAGACAATATATACAAGAAGGTTCAGTTTCAGGAAAAGCCTAGAAATTCTAAAAAATTAGCAACAGGGAGATGACAATGTCTATGACATGAGTAGGTCAGATAATAGTACTCAGGGCCTATAGAAGCAAGGAATGTGGTAAGATCTTAATCATGTACCTACATCAAATGTGCTTCTTTTAAACAACATATTGTAGGATTATGTTTTTTAATTCATTCTGATATCTGCTTTCATTTTATGGGAGAGTTCATCTTAATAACATTCACAGTAAGAATTACTAACTATGTCTTTCTCTTCATCCCACTTCACCCCCTATTTATCCTTTTCTCTCAACTTTTCCCCTCTCTCTCTTCATGACTGTTTTGCTTTTGACCACCACTTCCTTCAATCAGCCCTCCTTTCCATCAGCCCCCCTCCCTTTTTTCCTCTTTCCCCTTCTATTTCCTATAGAGTAAGATAGTGATTTAGAGCACCAGAACACAAGGAGGGCCAGCAGCTGGAGGATATTTATCCACTTAGGACTACACTGAATCATGTGGAGGTTCACTGTTGGAGGACACCTGCCCACAAGGTTCTGGGTTGGCACACATGGTGGCTCTTTGAGTTGGAGTCTTCTGGTTTTCCTGACTATATTAAAGCATATGGGGTTGTGGTATTGGTGTTTCCCTGCTACACCCTGGGACTCAGGATGTCCCACTGGTTTGCTAACCTGGGGCTTCACCAATGATTTGCTGGATTACTTTCTGTGCTGGAATGCACTTCCCTTTAATTTTAATGAAACAGACCTTTCTTGCTGATCCTCCACATTTTCAGACTAAGAGATCACTCCACCCCATTTTTCTACTGACTCCACTGTTCCAAGATTTCTTTTTCTGGGGTGCTATTTTCTGTTTATTAAGAGGTGAAAAGGAAGGGTGATACTGATTTACTGTTTATTCTGCAATGTTAGTTCCTGGAAACAAGAGCCCAAATATAACAGGAAGTTCAAAATTTAAATATAGGCTCAGAAAATGAGCAAAGAAGAAAAGTTGATCATAAAAAGTTACTATGGTGGCAGGAAAGACCAAGATATAAACACAGAAGAAGAAAATAATGTGAAAACAGCTAAACAATTGGTTCAAATAAAAATGGTAATTGGACTTAAGCCCATCAAGAATTCTTGCAAAATAGAAAGAAAAAATGAGAATGGTAGAGGAAAATTTGGGAAAAGAAATAAAAATGATACAAGATAATAATGAAACGAAAACTAAGAGTTTGGTTAAAAAAAGACACAAAAATACAAAAGAAAATGACACATTAAAAAACAGAATTGGCTAAATGGAATAGAGGCACAAGAATTTGCTGAAGAAAAGAACTGCTTAAAAATTAGAGTTGGGTATGTGGAGTTTAATCACTCCATGACTTCAAAATACTATTTTTTTTAAAGTGAAAGTTATTAAAAAATAGAAGAAAATGTAAAATATCTCATTGAAAAAAAAACAAATGACCTGGAAAATTGATCGAGGAGACATAATTTAAGAATTATTGAATAACTTCAAGGCTTTGATAAAAAACAAAACAAAACAAAAACAGCCTAGACATCACATTTCAAGAAATGATGCAGGAAAACTGACCCACTATTTTAGATACAGCGGATGAAATAGAAATTGAAAGCATCCAGTAATCACCTCTTCAAAACAATCCCAAAATGAAAACTCTCAGGAATATTATGGGAAAATTCCAGAGCTCAAAGGACAGAGATAAAATAATACAAGTAGCCAGAAACAAACCATTCAAATATCATGGAATCACAGTCAGGATCACATAAGATTTATCAGTTACCGCATTAAAGGACTGGAGGGCTACAACTATACTACTTCAAAAGGTAAAGAAGCTAGTTTTACAATGAAGAATAACTTACCCAGGAAAATTGAGTATAATCCTCCAAGTAGCACCCTATCTTAAATTGAGAATGCAGCAAGTTCTAGGTCTATAGCTAGTAATTTTTTGATAAAGTTTTTTAACAACTAGCTTTCTGGCAAAAAAAAAATAAAGTATGTGATACATTTTATTTTAATCCACCTTGAATTTTATTTCTTTTTTTCTTAGGCATAATAATAAATAAAACCTCAATTCATAGCATTTGTTGATTTTGTGGTAAAAATTTTAATGCGGAAATTTTGATTATCCTCTTCCTCAGCTAACTCTGGTCCCAGTACACCCCTACCTAAAACCCAAAGGGATAAAAAAAGAAAAGTAAATAGCTATACACACACACACACACACACACACACACACACACACACACATATATATACACATATGTGTGTGTCTGTCTGTCTGTCTGTAGGCAAGAATTCTTTTTGGGCTTAAGTCCAATTACCATTTTATTTGAACCCATTTTTAGCTGTTTTCACATATTTTCTTCTTCTGTGTTTATATCTGGGTCTTCCCTGCCACCATAGTAACTATATACACATGTATATATATATATATATATATATATATATACACACACATATACATATATATGTCCAAAAATATTTGAAAGAGCTCTTTTTTTAATAAAAAAAAAACAACAAATGGAAGCTAACATTGTGCCCACCTATGGGGTATTGTGGTTTATAAATATACTGCAATTGTAATAGAAGAAATTATGAAATTCAGGAAACTGGTAGGACACCTATCACTTAATATGAATCAAAGGAGCAAAAACAGGAAGAAATTTATACAATGTTAGGAACATTGCAGAGAGAAAAAAATCAATATGAATAATTCAGTTAAAAACCATGAGTACAGAGTACTGAAGATGAATCACAGCTATCGTTCCTTCAGAGAAGCAATGGATTTAAAATCCAGAAAGAAACATGCATATGTGCACAGAGTCAATATGGGACTTTGCTTTGCTAACTCTGCACATTTATTTTGAATGTTTCATTTTTAGATTTATTATTTTTGAAGTGGTGTGCATAGTGGGAGAACGAGATTATCAGGGCTCATAGTAAATTTTTAAATAAACTTTTAAAAAAAATGGAAAAAAATACCAGTTTGGAGTCCTACTTGTTTGAACAACAAAGTGAGAATGTGGTAGCCAACACAGGTTCTTATTTCTGCCATATCCCTAAAATAATTAGTACTGACTAATAGCAACAGTCTTCAGGTTTTCAATATGATGCATTCCATGAATTGCTTTCACAATTGATTAGCATGTAAAATCCTTGTCAATGTACTGAATTAAAGAAACATGGGAATCAGAAAAAAAATGCTTCTTCCCAATCTTATGGTGCCTTGCTTCTTCTTTTATGGTGTTGCAAGTTTTTCTTTTTTTAAACCCAAGGAACATGAGTTTACTCCTTTCCCCCAATTCTACTCTACAGTATCCCCAGTCGTCTTCCATTATTTATTTGTTCAAATTAAATTTATTTTTTCCAATTAATAAAAATATAATTTCACCTTACAATTACTATCTTCCACTACTGAAAACAATGGGAAAAATACTTGTAACATATTGACATGCAAAATAAATTCCCACATCACACATGTCCAAAACCTATCACCTAACTAGGAGGTAAATATTTTCTTTCCTCAGAAGTGCTCTGAATTAATGTTTGGTTTATTGTACTGATGAGAGTTCTCAAGTCTTTCAAAGTTGTTTGTATTGACAATATGGTTATTAGTGTGTAAATTATTTTCCTAATGCTGTTCATTTCATTCAGTATCAATGCATATAGACCTCTTCAGTTTTCTCTAGAACTGTCATTTATTGTAGTACCATAATATTTCATTTCATTTTTATACCATAATTTGTTCAGCTATTTCCCAAAGGATGAAAATGTGCCCAACCCTAGGTTCAAGCTCTTCTTTGCTACTATAGTTTCTCTAAAATATCTCGACTTTTGTTTTATAAAATAGTAGGTGCTTAAAAAAACTTTCTTTGATCTCTTTACAATATAGCTTAGCAGGGATGTAGTAGGATCAAAGCTTATATATAACTTAGTAACTTTGAGGGCATAGTTCTATTTTATTTTCTGAGATTATTTTACTTCCTGGCATGATTATAAACAACCCCAGAATTGATATATCTGAAAGATAATTTCTTATTTGTTCCTCTAATTTGTTTTGAGATGATCTCTGATAACTGCCTCATGTTAATCAAGAAATAACATTGATACACAAAGATCTAAACCTAATATGTGCCAGACTACTTTCTAATTTTTACAGTCATTTTTTCCCCAAAGAACTAACCTCTTTCCTCAATATCTAGGATTTTCATTCTTAGCTAATACTAGGCTACTGTGTTCAGTTGCTTATACTATATATGTATTATATGGACTCTATTCCACTGATATATTTCTTTATTGCTTAACCAGCACCAAACCATTTTAATGATTACTGTTTTGTAGATTACTATGGTATGTACATTACTACATTTTTTAGATTAACTTTTCCCAAAATTTAATTATTTCCCCTGATTTTCTTCATTTATTTATACTATGCAATGAATTTTGTCATTCTTTTTGTTAATATAGTGTGGCAATGAATAAGAACATTGCTTTTGATAGCATGTTATTATTTTGCCCTGATCTCATGAGCAGATAATATGTCTGGCTTTATCTACTATGTTTGTCCTTATTCTTACATTGGATTTTAGAGATATATTCATATAGTCCGTCACTGAAACTTAGAAAATAAACTCCCAATTTGTTTTGGCTTTTGTAGTAAATTTGAATGGAATTCTTAAAACTTTCTGCTGAGTTTTATTAATAACATGTAGAGATGTTGAAAATTTATGTGGGTTTATCTTATGTACTACAACTGTGCAAAAGTTATTATTTTAATTAATCTTGATTCTTTAGTGATCTCTAAGTATACCATAACACTTTATGTGCAAAAGTGCTAATTTTGTATTCTTTTCTCACTACTAGATTAGCATCTTTTCTCATTATTAGAAAGTGGGTTGTTATTTTTTTAAATTAATTGTTCTTTGAATATTTTATATCATTCACTTACATATGAATGACTTTAGTCCTTTGGTTTTGGTCACTTTCCCATTGGGAGTTCATTTATACCCCTAAATGTCAGGTCATTTACATAATCTTTCTTCTTAATATATGTATGAATTTTTAATAAATATTCACTTATTTTTGTTTTATTTATTTCATTTAAAATTGCTATTAAATAGTTTCTAATTTTTTTCTTTATTTCTTCTGATTTCTCCTTTTTTTGTCAGGAGGAGCAATTTGGTTTTCCTCTCTCTCCCCCCCTTCTTCTTTTTGGAGAGAAGAAAGCAAGGCAATTGGGGTTAAGTAACTTGCCCAAGATCACACAGCTAGTAAGTGTATCAAGTGTCTGAGGCCTGATTTGAAGTCAGGTGCTCCTGATTCCAAGACTAGTGCTCTATTTATTGTGCTACCTAGTTGCCTGATCCTCTCTCTTATACAAAACAATAGGTTAGCTAACTTTTTATAATTTTATCAGTTCTTTTAAAAAGTAGTTCCTAGCTTCATTTAGAAGTAAAGTAGCCTTGTTTAAAAAAAAAAGTTGAAATGTATAAAAGAATGTTTAGCTTATTATTTAATTGGGAATTTGTTTTTCAAATTGTTTATTTGCTTGTCTTATTTATTGAATTGCTTATTATTTTGTTGATTAATTTGTCTAGAGATGTGAAATTTCCCTTCAGAACTGTTTTAAATGTATCCCATAAGTTCTGTAATGTTATTTATAGTCACTTTTTAGATAAAATTTTCTGTTTTTAATATAGTTTGTTCTTTGACCCACCAGTACTTTTAAAAGTATACTATCTAGTCCCCAGTTACTCTTACATTTTTTATTGTTTATGATCATTAAATTATATCTTTGATATTTTTGCTTTCCAAGGAATCTATTTGGTACAATTAATAGAATGCTGGGCCTAGTCTCAGGAAGATCTGTGCTCATATCAAGCCTCAGGCACTTATTAGCTAAGTGACCCTGGGCAATTCATTTAACTTGTCTGCTTCAGTTTCCTCAACTGCAAAACAGAGATAATATTAACACATACTATGCAGAGTTGTTGTGAGGATTTAATAATGTAATATATGTAAAAATACTTAGTGTGGTGTTTTACACATAGTACGTGCTTAATAAATGAATATTTCTTCTACTGTGACATTTCTGGTAAGATTTTTATGGTTAATAAAAGTCAATTTTTATAAATGTATCAGTATAGCTGAGAAGAATATGTAGGCTTTTATATTCCCATTCAGTAATTGCTAGATATGTATCCAATGCATTTTTCAAAATTATCTTCAGATTTTCTTCTTCCTTCTTTTGACTGGATTTATCTAGATCTGAAAGAATCACATTCAGATCACTCCACTATTATATTTTATTTTCCTCCTAATTCAATTAAATTTCCCTCTAAGTATATAGATGTTCTTATTATGTTCACACACACCAAGTGTTAATATTAATTCATTCTTTATTAAGCCTTATGCAATAATTATATTCATAATAATTATAAATTATATTATTTTCCTTTCTCCTTTCCCATATTTGTTGCTGATTTGTCTGAGACCAGTTGAAGCATAATAAATCCAGTCATTCATTTTAACTATGAAAATTTGTTTTTAGAATTCTTTATCTTATAAATGGAATATTGATGACTTTTTTCCTCTTAATTTATTCTCTCCCATTTAATGGGAGAGTTGATCTGATTAATATTCACAGCTATTATTTTTAATAATTAAGAACTCTTCAACTTATTGCCTTTTACTTTTTCTTCTCTTTTCTTAATTCTTCCTCCTTATGAAGAATTTAGTAGAGGGGAGGGAATTTGCCTTATACATGTTTTCTTATAAGTGAAACAGCCTATTTCCTGGTTACATATTCTCCTTACCCTACACATGACCTCAGGTTCTTACTCTTTTTTCCTATTCTTGTAACTATTCTATCCTCTCTCTTAAATCCTTCTCTATCCCTTCCTTTGTCCTTCTTCTCTCATATTTACATTTCAAAAGTATTTTTATACTTACAATTGTGTGCATGCATGCATGTGTTCGTGTGTGTGTGTGAGTGTGTGTATTTGATTGAATTCAATGCTCTTTTATCTCCTTTAGATGAAAGACAAGATCTGGGATATCTATTCTTCTCACTCCTTTCTCTATGGCTACATACTCTTCATTTTTTGCCTTTCAAATATTCATGTTATTACCTCACCTTTCTTCCTTGTCTCCCTGGTATAATCAAATGCATCTCTTACATTTTTTATGAAAATATTAAAAGAAAAAAAAGTACAAACTGATATTTTAACTTAAATGCATTTGTTTCTTATGCCCCCATTAACATATAAAATAATTTCAAAATATCCTTTTTCAATTATACAAATATGTGTAACTTTCTAGGTTTCTCTTTGTGCCTACATCATTGGTTCTAGCATATTCTTCAGCTATGCTTGGAAATCCTCTATTCTAAGATCCATCTCTATGATATATTTTATTTTTGGTTATAAATCTAGACTTATTATTTTTTTTGGAATCTCATAATCTAAGTTATCCTTTATGAATGCAGATGAATAATTTCATTTAATGGTTATTGTGGCTCCTTGGTATTTAATCTTATTTTTCTTTTTGAATACTTAGGGTATTTTTTTCTTTTTACCTGAAAGTTTATATTTTGACTGTGATATTCCTAAAAGTTTTAATTTGGGGATTTCTTTATGGACCTAACTAGTGAATTATTTCTAAATTCACTTCTCCATCATGTTCTTAGACTTCCAGGAAATTTTTATTTGTTATTTTCTGATATATTGTACTTGACTTTTTATTACAATTTTTAGATAGCATAATAATTATTAGATTATCTCTCACTTTTTCTGGGCCACTTATTTTTATATTAAATTATTTTCAGCATTTTATGTTGTTAATTCTTATAGTATCCTTAACACTTAATAATTACTATAATATCAAATATTGATAATTACATTGTCTGCTTACTTTTTTTTTTGCTTTTTGGAGGGGGGAGGTCAGGGCAATTGGGGTTAAGTGACTTGCCCAAGGTCACATGACTAGTACGCGTTAAGTGTCTGAGGTCAGATTTGAACTCAGATATTCCTGACACCAGGGCCAGTGCTCTATTACTACACCACCTAGCTGCCCCTATTTCTAAATTTTTTAGGATTTAATTTCTTGAATGAGGTTTTCTATATTTGTTCTAAAATGATAATTTTCCTTGTTTTTCTTTCTTGACAAGCTTTTCAATTTTGTATCTTTAATTTCAGATAATCCAGCAGTCCCTGAAGCCCCAGCACTGTTTTTCAACTAAATATTGTGAAAGCAACCAAATAACTGGACCAAAGTATAGAGTTCCAGACTAGTCTTTTCTCAGGAATTCAATGATTTTACTTCAGGACTCAATCTTTTCACAAGGCTCTAGAATTCCCTACTGTGAGCTCCTTTGGAGGACTTTCCCCCTGATCCTAGACTATTATTTACTCTTCTGCTATGTTCTCACCACAGATGTCATGTGCTTTAGCTGCTTGGGTTGGATTTTTCCCAGACATATTCTGACTATGGTGCCCTATGAGATCCTGCCTTATATGCATTAAAGTCATTTTCGCTAATAAAGTTAGGTCAGAGTTCAATTCCTATTGGAAGTGGGTTTGTCTCAAATTATGTTTTCTCCACTACTTTTTGATTCATATTGAAGGCTCAAAGGAGAATCTTTTGAGCAGGCAGATAGCCAAGTTTTGGTGATGACTTAGGTCAGTGACTTACATTGAAAGGGAGTAACATCCTTAATCTCATGAAGAAAAAAAACCTAGTCACCCTCCTGTTGTCATGGAATGCAGATTGCTTGGGCATCACCAAGTAAGCATGAGTACTTCAAAATTCAGGCAGGGAATTCTGTAATTACTTTGAAGGTTCCATAGTTTGTTTTTTTTTCTGTCCTTAATTGAGATTATTTTTGTTTATATTAAATAATGAGATTATTAAATGAGATGATTTTTGTTTTTATTAAATGAGATTATTTTAATATTTAATTTTTTAATTATTTTAATGAGATTATTTTAATATTTAATTTTTAATATTAAATGAGATTATTTTTGTTTATAACATTAGACAGTGCTATGTGCTTAGGGATTGTCTGACTATATTGTAGTTGTCTGAACAGTTTTTGTTCAGATAGGAAAATCTTGCCCAATAGATGCATGAATCCTTAGGTTTATCAAACACCACATAATTGTGTTCTTTAACTTTCATATGTTGCCTAGTTAATCAGTTCTACTGATAAAACTATTTCTTACCTAGTACCAAATTATTTTAATGATTGCAGTTTATTTTATAGTTTCAGATTCAGGTTCCAAGCCTCTCTTCATTTCTCATATACTCTTTTAATTGATTTCATTGGAATATTAGATTTTTGTTCTTCCAGATGAATATATATGTATATATGGATATGTGTGTGTATTTAGTTCTATAAAGAAATCCATTGGTAGTATGACTGACATGAAAGTGAATAAATAAATTAATTTAAAAAGTATTGACATTTTTTAATTTATTTTTTTCTCTCTTTTTTATTTTTTAGTTTGCATCTTTCACTTCCACAAGATTTGGAGTTACAAATTTTGTCCCCAATTTTCCCTACCCAATACCGCAAAACAGCTACATTTTCATCTTCCTTGAAAGCTGTGATGTGAGAAGACTAAAACTTTGGAGAGTCAATAATTAAAGTAATTCTAGTCTTACTTTGTGTGTCTTTAGCAAGAAATTTAATCTTGGCTTAGACTCGAATACTCTCATGCTTAGAATTTAGTCACAAATTTAAGTGTCATGCTCAATGTAACACTTTCTATGTATCACATCTTGAGGGATGAAGGGTAAGAACAAATAGAGAAATCACATAAAAGATCATTGTATTTAAATATTATAATCTTACAAAACAATCTTCCCCAGAACAAAACATAATTGTTTATAATGCATAATTGTTTGGCATAGAATGGAAAATAATTATCAGAAAAAGGGCAAAAAGTATTAGATGTAAAAAGAAAGGATTATTGATTCAATAGGTACCTAAATATAAGATCTGTACTACTTCATCATGCATAAATGAGTGATGTGGAGGGTTTATAGACCAATATGATTACTAAAGTAACTGGAGTAGGTATTAGGAGTGAACTTTGTGGAGAAATGCCATCATTCTTTTCCCTAAAGGGTTCGCCTCAGACCTTGTCACTTATCTAAGTCCTCCTTTTCCTTGAAGATACTCCTCTTTTGTCAACATCCTCCAATGTATCCTTCAAGACCCTGAGTAATCATTCTCTCTTCTGAACTCCTATAGAGTGAGGTCAAAGTCAAATTGATACAGACAACCTGCAGGCTGCATATTATTTTATAAACCCACAAATTAACATTATGTTGCATTTTCAATTATTTTGTTAAATATTTTTTATCAATTTCTCAAATGCTTTATTAACTTCTGATTTATATCATTCATTTCCACCACATTTTGAGTTACAAATTTCCTCCCCTTTTCCCCCTACACACCACCCCAAAATAGCAGTCCCACAGGATATCCCCTCCTCCAATCTGCTCTCTCCCATATTTTCTCCCATAGCCCTTTTGACTTTTCCAGTGGATCTCTATGCCCCAGTGCCTGTTCCTCCCTCACCTCTTAATTTCGCCTTTTAAGTATCATCCCTTCCTGATAAATTGGTCCTGTGCCCTCTATCTATGTATACATGTAAACATATATACACATATTCACATATGTATTCATATGCCCATATACCCTCATATATACACATATATATTTGTATTCCCTTCAACTACTGTGAAAAGTTTCATAAGCTACAATTATTATTTTTCCATGTAGGAATGTTAATATTTCAACTTTGATAAGTTCCTTATGATCTCTTTTCCTTGTTTACCTTCTCATGCTTCTCTTGCTTCTTGTATCTGTATGTCAAATTTTTTATTCAACTCTGGTTATTTCAGCAAAAAGGCTTGAAAGTGCTTTATTCCACTGAATGACCATATTTTCCCTTGAAATGTGATGCTCAGTTTTGCTGGGTAGGTGACTCTTGGTCTTAATCCCAGCTCCTTTGACCTCTGGAATATCATATTCCAAGCCCTTCAATCCCTCAGTGTAGAAGCAACCAGATCCTGGGTTATCTTGACAGTGTTTCCACAATATTCACATTGTTTCTACCTGGCTGTTTGTAATATTCTCTCCTTGATCTGGGAATTCTGCAATCTGGCTATAATATTCCTAGGAGTTTTCTTTTTGGGATCTTTTTCAGGAGGTGATCGGTGGATTCTTTCAACCTCTATTTTGCCCTCTGCTTCTAAATCATCAGGACAGTTTTCTGTGAGAACTTCCTGGAGGATGATTTCTAGGTTCTTACTTTGATCATGTCTTTCAGATGGTCCAATAATTTTTTAATTATCTCTCCTGGATCTATTTTCCAGGTCAGTGGTTTTTCCCATGAGATATTTCACATTGCCTTCTAAAGTTTCATTTGTTTGGATCTGTTTAACAGCATCTTGATTTCTCATAAAGTCATTAGCTTCCATTTCCTCTAATCTAATTCTGAAGCAATGATTCTCCTCATTGAGCTTCTGAGATTCTTTTTCCATCTGGCAAATTTGTCTTTTTAAGGCATTCTTCTCCTCATTGCCTTTTTGAGCCTCTTTTGCCATTTGAGTTAGTCTGTTTTTTAAAGTGTTATTTTCCTCAGTCATGTTGTTGACTCTCATTTAGTAATTTTATTGCATTGTTCTCATTTCTCTTCCCAATTTTTCCTCCACTTCTCTTATCTGCTTGTTAAGGTCCTCCTGCTGGCCTGCTGGGCTGTCCTCAGCAGGAGGTTAGCTTCTCTGTGTCATTTTGTGGGTTCTGCCGTTCCAAAGTTTGTTTAGAGTCCCCTTTTTAAATGGATCAAGGAAGGTGGCAGCTGGAGCCTTGGGGAGTTCCTGCTTCTACTCCGCCATCTTGACTCCACCCCATTTTGTTAAATATTTAACAAATAGAATGGGGGAGGGAGGCAAAGTCAAGATGCCGGAGGAAAGGCAGGGACTAGCCTGAGCTCTCCCCCCAAACCCTCCAAATATCTTTAACTAATGACTCTAAACAAATTCTAGAGTGACTGAAGCCACAAAAAGACTGGGTGAAAAATTTTACAGCCCAAGACAATTTAGAAGATTAGCAGGAAAGATGTGTCACATGTAGATGAGAGTGGAGCATAATCTAGCACAAGACCTTTCAGAATGGCCTCAGACCCAGAAAACCAGTATCAGGTCTTGGGAGTAATTGAATCAGCAGTAACAGCAGAAGATTCTGGAGCTCTCAGCCCAAAGTTGATAAGTGGGTCAAACAACTAGTCAGAAGGAGATTACAGGGGTCTCTTTGCTAGCACTGAGGCAGGACTCTGTTGCTTTGCCCATACTCAGATCTGGTTCACAATCCTGGGTGGCAGTTCCAGGGTGAAGAGTAGCACTAGCACACCAGAGTTGGTGGCCACAGTGACCTAGAACCCTCTTCAGAGTTCCAGGAAAATAAAGAGTACTTGTAGTCACTCACAGATCAGAGCACAAGGCAGGAGAGCAGCAAAAACCTCTCTTTAGATCATGCTGCTCTGGAAAAATTGAAAACTTGCAATTGAAATTCCAATTCAAGAAGTATCTCTGAAAATAACTGTGACCAAACCCTGAATCTTGGCACCTCCACTCTGGAAGCAAGGACCTATTTTGAAAAAGAGTTAGAAATCAAATAATAGGCTGTGAAAATTATCAAACAACATAAAACAATTCTGGACATAGAACTTTACTGTGGCGACAAGTAAGATATGAAACCTACATTCAGAAGAAGAAAAAGTCAAAGTTCTTACATTGAAAGCTTCCAAGTAATGATATAAGTTGGTCTCAAAAAAACAAGATCTTGAAAATCAGAGAGGTAGAGAAAACATTGGAAAGAGAAATTAGAGTGATACAAGAAAACCATGAAAAATGAGTCAACAGTTTGGTAAAGGAGACAAAAGAAATACTGAAAAAAGCAAAAATTAAAAAACAGGCTAGACCAAATAGTAAAAGAGACACAAAGAGCCAATGAGAACACTTTTAAAAAGAAAGAATTGGCCAAATGGAAAAAGAAGAAGCACAAAAATTCACTGAAGAAAGCAATTAAAAATAGAAACAGGTGCAATGGAAAAGATGTAAAAGCTCACTGAAGAAACTAATTCCTTCAAAATGAGAATTGAGCAAATGGAATTTAATGACTTTATGAGAAATCAAGAAAAAATAAAACAAAAAGAATGAAAATGTAGAAAACAATATCAAATATCTCATTGGAAAAAACAAATAACATGGAAAATAGATTTATGAGAGATAATTTAACTACCAGAAAGCCATAATAAAAAAAAAGAGATCAGACATCATCTTTCAAGGAATTGTGAAAGGAAACGTCCCTGCTATTCTAGAACCAGAGGGTAAGATCAAAATTGAAAGAATACACCAATCACTTCCTGAAACAGATCCCAAAATTGAAAGTTCCTAGGAATATTTTAGACAAATTCCAGAGTTTCCAGGTCAAGAAGAAAATATTGCAAGTGGCCAGAAAAACTATTCAAGTATTGTGGAGTCACAGTCAGGAAAACAAAAGATTTAACTTCTACCTTAAAGAATTGAACAGCATAAAAAATTATATTCCTTTGTGCCCAAAGGGCTATAAATACTTTCATATCCTTTGACCCAGCAATACCACTCTTAGGGTTATATCCCAAATAGAACATAGAAGTGGGAGGAAGACCCATGTGTACAAAAATGTTTATAGCAGCTCTTTTTGTGGTGGCAAAGTATGGGAAGTTAAGGAGGTGCCCATCAATTGGGGAATGGCTGAACAAGTTGTGGTATATGCATGTTATGGAATACTATTGTGCTTTAAGAAACGAGGAGCAGATGGTCTTCATATTTACCTGGAGAGGCTTATGTGAACTGATGCTGAGTGAGAAGAGTAGAAGCAGGAGAAATTTGTACACAATTACAGACATAATGTATGTATGATGACCAACTTTGATAGACTGGACTCCTCTCAGCAATGCAGTGATATAAGTCAATCCCAAAAGACTAATGATGGAGAGAAATGTGTGCAACCAGAGAAAGAACTAAAAAGAACTGTGTGTATCCAGATGAGAGCAAAATACCTGATATTTTTCCTTTTCTTGTTTGGTTTTATGTCCTCTTTACCATTTTTCATTCCATCTGATATATTCTTTCTTTATAACCTGACAAATGTATAATGTGAAAGTATTTACAGATCCTATACTTGATTATATGCTACCATAGGAGGGAGGGGAGGAAGGGGAACAAAATGTGAAACTCAAGGAATTGTGGAATTGAATCCTGTAAACTAAAAGGAAACAAACAACTTAATTGAAAATAAATAAAAAGGTAAAAAAAAAGAAAATTATATTCCTGGGGGCAATGGAACTAGGATTACAAGCAAGAATCACCCACCCAGCAACATTGAGTACAATCCTTCGGGCAGGTTGGGGTGAAATAGATATTCAATGAAATGGAGTACTTTTAAAGCATTCTTTTTTAATGTTTTATTAGATTTTTTTTTACATAATTCATTTCCTCCAGATTTTAAGTTACAAATTTTCTCCCCATTTTTCCCCTATCCACCACCCCAAAATAGCAGTACCAAAGGATGTCCTCTTCTCCAATCTGCTCTCTCTCTCTCATAACTTCAACATTTCCAGTAGGGAATGGCAGATCTCTATGCCCCAGTGACTTTATATCTTATTTGGAAATTACATGTAAAATAGTATTAATAAAAAACATATACATATATATATACACATACATGTATATACCTTTTTTTAAATAGACATTTGATTGTAAAACTTTGAATTCCAGATTCATTCCCTTCCTCCCTTGTCACCCACCCTAACTGGGAAGAAAAGCAATTCAGTATAGGTTGTACATGTGTAGCTCATGAAAAACATTAACATTTTAGATATATTGTAAATGACTGAATATATTTCCCTTCCTCCTATCCCACCTCCCACTTGTCCTATTCTCTACTTTGGTTCTTTCCCTTTTGAAAAGTGGGTGCTTCCAACTTCCCTCCCCCCCCCCAGCCTACCTTCCCTTCCATCATCACCCCTCTCCTCACCTTCTGCCCTACTCTCCTGTAGGGTGAGATACCCTATTTAGTGTTATGTCATTCCCTCCCTGAGCCAAATTCAATGGGAATAATGTTGACCCATTCACTTTTGCCTCCCTGCTCTTCCCCTCCATTGTAACCATTTTCCCCTGTCTCTTCTATATGAGACAGTTTACCCCATTCTGTCTCTCCCCATCTCCTCTCATTATATTCCTCTGTCACCTCTTAATTTCATCGTTTAAGTATCATCCCATCCCATTAAAATGGTCCTGTGCCTTCTATCCATGTATACCTATAGAAATATACACACACATTCACATATGTATTCATAACCCCATGTAACCTCCTATATAGACATATATATTTCTATTCCCTTCAACTATTCTCATACTGAGAAAAAATCATCAGTTTTAATTATCGTTTTTACATGTAGGAATGTAAATACTTGAACTTTTATAGATTCCTTATGATTTCTTTTCCCTGTTTACCTTCTCATGCTTCTCTTGCTTCTTGTATCTGGATGTCAAATTTTCTATACAAGTCAGGTTTTTTCAGAAAGAATGTTTGAAAGTCCTCTATTCCACTGAATGACCATATTTTCCCCTGAAACATGATACTCAGTTTTACTGGGTAGGTGATTCTTGGTTTTAATCCCAGCTCATTTGACCTCTGGAATATCATATTCCAATCCCTTCGATGCCTCAGTGTAGAAGCTGCCAGATCCTGGGTTATCCTGATTGTGTTTCCACAATATTCAAATTGTTTCTCCCTGGCTGCTTGTAATATTCTTTTCTTGATCTTAAAGTTTCAGAACCTAGCTATGATATTCCTAGGAGTTTTCTTTTTGGGATCTTTTTCAGGAGGTGATCTGTGTATCCTTTCAACCTCTATTTTGCCTTCTGGCACTAAAACATCTGGGCAGTTTTCTTTGAGAACTTCAAGGAGGATGATTTCTAGGTCCTCTTTGGTCATGGCTTTCAGGTAGTCCCATAATTTTTAAATTATCTCTGCTGGATCTCTTTTCCAGGTCAGTGGTTTTTCCCATGAGATATTTCACATTGCCTTTTATTCTTTCTTTTGCTTGGGTCTTTTTTACAGCATCTTGATTTCTCATAAAGTCACTAGCTTCCATTCGCTCCAATCTCATTCTGAAGGAATGATTCTCCTCAGTGAGCTTTTGAGTTTTTTTTTTCCATCTGACAAATAGGCCTTTTTAAGGCATTCTTTTCCTCATTGACTTTTTGAGCCTCTTTTGCCATTTGAGTGATTCTATTTCTTAAGGTGTTATTTTCCTCAGTCTCATTTGACTCTCATTTCATCATTTTCTTGCATTGTTCTCATTTCTCTTCCCAATTTTTCCTCCACTTCTCTTATTTGCTTCTTAACATCCCCTATGGCTTTTAACCAGTTCATATTTTTCTTTGAAGCTTTTGGTGCAGGACTTCTGACTTCACTCTCTTCCTCCTGTTCCATGCTTTGATTTTTTGCCACCAAAGTATGAGTGTAAAGTTTCAGTACTCTGTTTATTTTGCTTTCTTTGCCTTCTCATTTCAACACTCAGACACTTGACCCCTGGATTTTTTGCGACAGTAGCGCTCTTCTACCAGACATGTGTGCTTCCATCCCAGACACTGAGGTTTTCACAGCTGCCGTAGGTATTAGTTGGGTGCCTCTCTAAAGCCATCACACTCTTTGGAAAGCTGGTCACATATGCCAGTACCTCTACCCTAGACCGCAATCCAGCTCGAACCAGTTTAAAGCAAGGGAAATTTCATCTCGGACTGGTCGCTTGGTACCCCTACACGCTGCAGGCCAGGAGCTGATAGTGCCACATGGCAGAGGCTTCATGTATGCCACAGCTGCTTCTCGCCCCAGGGGCAAAAGCCTCCACACTCCCAACTACTGGATTCCAAAGTCCACACTGATCTGACCTCTCACGTTGTCCTTAGCATCTATGTATTGATAATTCTGCAAACTGCCACACCTGCTGGTGATCTGAAGTCCTTCCAGCTGGTGGTTGGTCAGGCCAACCTGGGTCTAAAACCTCTGGCTTGAATGGGGCCAGGTTTGGCTCCCAGAGTGCTGCACTGGCCACTTGCTGCCGGCCTGCCCGGCTGTCCTTGGTGGGAGGTTACGGCCTCTGTGTCATTTTGTGGTTTCTGTAGCCCCAAAGTTTGTTCAGAGTCCCCTTTTTACCTAAATTGGGCAAGGTGGACAATGGAGCCGTGTGGAAGGCTGCCATCTTGACTCCCCCCCTCCCCCTTTCAAAGCATTCTTGAAGAAAATAAAAACAGAGTTGCATAAAAAATTTGGAACTTTGGAGCCAAGATGGCAGAATGGAAGCAGTGACTTTTCAAAGCTTCTCCATGAATCCTGTCACTAAATTTTATAAAGTGAATCTGAATGGATTTTAGAGTGTCAGAATCCAATGAGAGACAGAGTGTGGCCCATTCCAGACCAGGAAAGTTCCAATGTCGGTTGGGTCAGGAGAAACATGGAGCATGTGAGGGCTGCACTAGACCAGACTAGAGAGCAGACTACAGCAGAGTGAGAAGGAGCCCCAGACAACAGACTCACCCACCCCAAGGGTGATTCACAGTCATCTCACCAGCATCTCACCACGGGACAGGAGGATTGATTGGAGCTGGATAACAGAAAGCTCAGGGCCCGCAACAGAGACAGCAACTTCTCCTGGGGCTATCAGCCCACAGCCTGAAAATTAAAAAAAAAATCACCTGCCTGATTTTCCAAGGGTCAGTATGGAAAAGAAAACTCTGGCTGCTCTGATTCTCCCTCCCTAACCAAGAAAACCCAGAGATAATTGTCCCACCCAAGTGTAAAATCCTGAAGCAGCAGGAATAGCCTCAGCCTTAGGAGTCATGGAGAAAGTGTGTGACTGAGGCAGTAAGAAGTCTGAAGAGAAGAGCAAGAGGGGTCCCAACAAGCCCCAAGTCACCTGACCAGCAAAAGCCTGCCTGAGCTTTAGCCCAGGGCATAGAGGCAGGATCTGAATTGTCCAGACAACCCCTCCCCCACAGATTACTCTGTGAGCCTCAGGATAACTCAGGGGAAATACTGAGAGTCCTGGTCCTAACCTCAATGTAAACACCCAGAGGCTACAGCACACAAAGTCAACAATCAGGCCCTTAGCTCGCAGCCTGAGAAGCTTAGGTCAGAGCCCTCTGCACCCCAGGAGCAGAAATACACTTGAAAAGACAGGAAATAGGCAATTTCGATGGGCTGGATGCAACTTGCAAAGGCAAGACCAAAGACAATAGAATCCTATTATTCTGAATAAGAAGAATCACTCTGAGGAGACACCATGGACTCTGTGTCCCCTCCTGAGACCACATATGGAAATATGAACTTATTTCAAGCCCAAAAAGCACTCTTGGAGAGGCTCAAGAAAGATTTTAAAAAACAAATTAGGGAGAGAGAAGATAAACTTAGATCTACCGTGACCAAATTGGAAAAAAAAAAGTTTCACCAAAGGAAACAAATCATTAAAAAGTAAAATTTATGAAGTAATTGGAGGAAATACCTCCCTAAAAAAGGAACTTCAGAAGCTAATTGAAGAAAATAGTTCACTAAAAATTAGAATCAGTCAAATTGAAGGCCAGGACTCTATGATGCACCAAGAGTCAATAAGAAAAACATAAAAATTTAAAAACTGGAAGAAAGTGTAAAATATCTCACTTGAAAAACAACTGAACTGGGGAACAGATCCAGGAGAGATAACCTAAGAATTGTTGGGCTACCAGAAAGCCATGATGAAAAAAGGATCCTGGGGTGGAGCTAAGATGGCAGAATGAAGCAGTAACTTTTCTTTTCTTTTTCTTTTAATTTTTCAAATGCTTTATTAGCTTCTGATTTATATACTGCATTTCCACCAGATTTTGAGTTACAAATTGTCTTCCCGTTTTTCCCCTAAACTGCACCCGAAAATAGGAGGCCCACAGGATATCCCATCCCTCAATCTGCTCTCTTCCATATTTTCTCCAATACCCCTTTCAAGTTTTCCAGTGAATCTCCATGCCCCAGTGCCTGTATATCTTATTTCCCAATTACAGGTAAAATAGTATTAATAATAGTATATATATATATATATTTGAATATTTGATTCTAAAACTTTGAATTCCAGATTCATTCCCTTCCTCCCTTTGTCACCCACCCTTACTGGGAAGATAAGCAATTCAGTATAGGTTGTACATGTGTGGCTAATGCAAAAAAATAACATAGTAGATATATGTTAAAAGACTGACTATATTTCGATCCCTCCTATCCCACCTCCCACTTGTTCTATTCTCTACTTTGATCCTTTGAAGTCACCTTGGCTTTTCAAAAGTGGGTGCTTCAAACTTCACTCCCCCCGCCCAGCATGCCCTCCCTTCCATCATCCGCCCTCTCATCCCCTTCCCCCTATTCTCCTGGAGGGTGAGATACCCTATTTAGTGCATATTTAATTCCCTCCTCAAGCCAAATTCAATTGGAATAAGGTTGACCCATTCCCTTTTGCCTTCCTATTTTTCCCCTCCATTGTAACCATTTTCCCTTGCCTCTTCCATATGAGATAGTTTACTCCATCCTGTCTCTCCCCATCTCCTCTCATTATATTCCTCTCTCACCTCTTAAATTCACCTTTTAAGTATCATCCCTTCCTGATAAATTGGTCCTGTGCCCTCTATCTATGTATACATGCAAACATAAATACACACATTCACATATGTATTCATATTCCCATGTACCCCCATATATAGACATATATATATATAGACACTATATATATATATATATATATATATATATATATATATATATATATTTCTATTCCCTTCAACTACTGAGAAAAGTTTCATAAGTTAAAATTATTGTTTTTCCACGTAGGAATGTAAATAGTTCAACTTTGATAAGTTCCTTATGATTTCTTTTCCCTGTTTACCTTCTCATCCTTCTCTTGCTTCTTGTATCTGAATGTCAAATTTTCTATTCAACTCTGTTTTTTTTTTTCAACAGGAATGCTTGAAAGTCCTCCATTCCACTGAATGACCATATATTCCCATGAAACATGATACTCAGTTTTGCTTGGTTTTAATCCCAGCTCCTTTGACCTCCGGGATATTATATTCCAAGCCCTTCAATCCCTCAGTGTAGAAGCAGCCAGATCCCAGGTTATTGTGATTGTGTTTCCACAATATTCAAATTGTTTCTTCCTGGATACTTGTATTGTTCTCTCTTAGATTGGGGTATTATGGAACCTGGCTATAATGATCCTAGGCATTTTCTTTTTGGGATCTTTATCAGGAGGTGATCGGTGGATTCTTTCAACCTCTATTTTGTCCTCTGGTTCTAAAACATCAGGTCAGTTTTCTTTGAGCCCTTTCAGGAGGATGATTTCTAGGTTCTTACTTTGATCATGGCATTCAGGTAGTCCAATAAGTTTTACATTATCTCACCTGGATCTATTTTCCTGGTCAGTGGTTTTCCCCATGACATATTTCACATTGCCTTCTATTCTTTCATGTGTTTGTATCTGTTTAACAGCATCTTGATTTCTCATAAAGTCATTAGCTTCCATTTGCTCCAGTCTAATCCTCAAGCAATGATTCTCCTCATTGAGCTTTTGAGATTCTTTTTCCATCAGGCAAATTTGGCTTTTCAAGACATTCTTCTACTCATTGCCTTTTTGAGCCTTTTTTTGCCATTTAAGTTAGCCTATTTTTTAAGGTAGTATTTTCCTCAGTCAGGCTGTTGACTCTCATTTCATAATTTTCTTGCAACATTCTCATTTCTCTTCCCAATTTTTCTCCACTTCTCTTATCTGCTTCTTAAGGTCCTCTATGGCCTGTAACCAGATTGTATTTTCCTTTGAAGCTTTTGGAATAGGAGTTCTGACTTCACTGTCTTCCTCCTGTTCCATGCTTTGCTCCTTTTTGTCCCCAAAATAGGAGTCTAATATTGGAATTTTCTGTCAGCTTTGTTTCCTTTGCTTGCTTATGTTGCCCGTCAGTCACCTGACCCTTGGGCTTTTTGCCACAGTAGGACTCTGCCACCAGATAGGGGAACTTTCATGCCAAATGCTTGGGTTTTCTCAGTTGCTGGAAGTATTAGCTGAGTGCCCTCTCTGAGGTCTCCTTATGCTCTGGCTAGCTGGACACACACCCCAGGACCTCCACCCTAGACTGCAATACAGATGCAAGAAGGTTATTGCAATTACCCCTCAGACGGGAGCTTGGTCCCCCTACACTCTGCAGGCCAGGAGCTGAATCTGCCTCTTGGCAATGGCTGGCTGTGCCAGCATCTCAGCGGCTTCTCGCCCAGGCGACAAAAGCCACATACTCCCACTTACTGGGTTCCAAAGTCCAGACTGACCTCTCATTTTGTCCTTCCCATCTGTGTTTTGATAAATCTGGAACAGCCACAGCTGCTGCTGATCTGGAGTCCCTCTGGCCGGAGGCTGGTCAGACTCACCCTGGGGCTAAAGCCTTGGGCGGGGCTGGGCTCAGCTCCCAGGGCACTGCACTGGCCAATTCCTGCAGGCCTGCCAGACTGTCCTCCGCTGGAGTTTAGCTTATCTGTGTCATTTTGTAGTTTCTGCAGTACCAAAATTTGTTTAGAGTCCCCTTTTTACATGGATTTGGGATGGTGGAAGCCGGAGGCATGGGGAGGTTCTGCTCCTTCTCCTCAATCTTGACTCTAGCTCCCCAAACAGCAGTAACTTTTCTAAGATCCCCCATGAATCCCATCACTAAACTTTAAAAAGTGAATCTTAGTGGATTTTAGAGTGTCAGAATCCACTTGGAGACAGAGCATCGCAGAATCCAGCTCAGGAAAGTGCCCATGTGGGTCGCAGCAGGGGGAACTCAGAGCACATGGGGGCTGCAGCAGCTTGGCTAGAAAGCAGACTACAGCAGAGAGAGAAGGAGCCCCAGCCAGCAGACCCACCCACCCCAAGAGTGTTTTGCAGACATCTAACTAGCATCTCACCCAGGACAGGAGGTCCATTGGAGCCGGGTAAGAGAGGGCTCAGGGCCCCCAGCAGAAAAAGAGGCTTCTCTTAGGACAATAAGGCCCCAGCCTGGAAGTTTAGAAATTGCCTGCCTGTTTTTCCAGGGACAAGGATGGCAAAGTAAAGTCTGGCTACTCCAATTCCCCCTCCCTGACCTAGAAAAACCAGAGAAAAGTGTCCCACCCTGAGTGAAATTCTGAGGCAGTGGCTGTTCTTAATAGATGAATGTCTGAAAGTTTCCTAAAATTTAATGTCTGTGTCCAGAAAATCTTTCCACATTAAAGTGCACACAATGGTTCCTACCTTATATGTATATATATATATATATATATATATATATATATATATATATGTATGTATTTATAAACATATAGTTAATTCATTCCTTCTTTCCATTCTCTCTCTCTCTGCTCTCCAAAATACCCGCAGGACCAGAGGGCGCAGCCGGCAGATACTGAGGTAGGCCCGGAAGGGTTGGCTGGCCGAAACAGAGGCAGGCTCTGAAGGCACAGACGGCCGAGGAAGGCTCGGAAGGGGCCTGATCAACTCGAAGGGCAAGTCATCTCGCCAACCACAAGGGACACTACCAGGCCTATCACCAAAGGGCTGGGACTGGAAAGAGCAAGGTAAGAATCAAATAAAGGGGTCTCTGTCCTGGACAGCAAGTGCTCCTGGGGCTACCACTTCATAGTCCAGAAATTTTATTAAAAAAAGCCCCTATCAGGACCTCCACAGACCAGGATGACAGAGTGAAGATCACCTGCTCCAAACCCCCCCCGACCCTGAAAACAAAGTAACTCTTGCCCCAAGGCAAAACCTTCTACAGTAAAAGCTTGGGATCCCTAGAAGAAGGGCAAGGCTAGGGCCCTGCATCAAAATGGGTAGAAAGCAGACTCAAAAACAAAGTCTCTGGAGTCCTACTTTCCTCAGAAGGAGGATCCAAACTCAGAAGGAGACAATGTGGACTCCACACCCACAGCTGAATCATCAATAAGGAATGGGTACCAAGAACAAAAAGCTCTCCTAGATGAGATCAAAAGGAATGTTGAAAACTGCATGAGAGCGATAGAAGACAAAATGAATAACTGACCTGGAAAACAGATTCAGGAGAGATAATCTGAGAATCATAGGTCTACCAGAAAATCATGATGAAAAAATGAGCCTGGACAACATTCTGCAACAGCTCGTTAAGGAAAACTGCCCTGAGATACTAGAACCTTAGGGTAAAGTAGAGATCGAGAGAATCCACTGGACACCTGCTGAAAGAGATCCCAAATTGAAAAGTCCTCGAAATGTTGTGGCCAAACTCCAGAACTACCAGATTGGGGGGGGGGGG
>NW_027185793.1:13937406-13952163 GCF_028583685.1 Petaurus breviceps papuanus | reverse complement strand
GGGGGGGGGGGGACAGAAGAGGGGGAAATATGAACATTAACAGGGGTGGGAATAGGATGGAGAGAAAGAAACAGATAACAATCATTATTGTAAATGTGAATGGAATGAACTCTCCCATAAAACAGAGACAGATAGCAGAATGGATTAGAAATCATAATCCTACAACATGCTGTTTGCAAAAAACACATATGAAACAGAGGGATACACACATGGTAAAGGTAAAAGGCTCGAGTAAAATATATCATGCCTCAGCTAAAGTAAAAAAAGCAGAGTTAGCAATCCTTATCTCAGATAAAACAAAAGCAAAAAATGACCTAATTAAAAGATATAAGGCAGGAAATTGTATCCTGCTAAAAGGCACCATCGAGAATGAAGCAATATCATTACTTAACATATATTCACCAAGTGGTAGAGCATCCAGATTCCTAGAGGAGAAAGTAAAAGAAGAAATAGATAGCAAATCTATACTAGTGGGAGACCTTAATCTCCCCCTCTCTGAACTTGACAAATCTAACCTCAAAATAAACAAGAAAGAAGTTAAGGAGGAGAACAGGATTTTAGAGAGGATAGGTATGACAAATATCCATAGAAAGCTGAATGGGGATAAAAAGGAATATACTGGGGCGGCCAGGTAGCACAGCAAGTAAGAGCACAGGCTCCAGTGTCAGGATGACCTGGAGATGGAATATGGGCTCAGATACTTAGCACCACACCCAGAAATAACTGGCTGTGTAACCTGGAGCAAGTTACTTAACCCTGATTGCTTAAAAAAAAAAGGAATATACTTTCTTCTCAGCGGTTCATGGCACATACTCAAAAATTGACCACTCTGTAGGGCATAAAAACATCATAGATCTATACAGTAAGGCAGAAATATTAAATGCATCCTTCTCAGATCATGATGCAATAAAAATTATATGCAATAAAGTTCCATAGAAAGACAGACTAAAAACTAATTGGAAATTAAACAATTTAATCCTAAAGAATGAGTGGGTCAAACAAGAAATTTTAGAAACAATCAGTAATTTCATTCAAGAGAATGATAATAATGAGACAACATACCAAAATTTGTGGGATGCATGAAAGGCAGTTCTTATGGGAAGTTTTCTATCCCTGAGTGCATACATGATTAAATTAGAGAAAAGGGAACTCAATGAATTGGGCATGCAATTTAAAACCTAGGAAAAGATTAAATTCAAAATCCCCAATTGAATACTAATTTAGAAATATTAAAAGCCAAAGGAGAGATTAATAAAATTGAAATTAAGAAAACTATTGTATTAATAAATAAAACTAAGAGCTGGTTTTGTGAAAAAAAAAAAAACAACAAAATGGATAAACAGTAAATATGATAAAAAAGAAGAAAACCAAATTATGAGTAGCAAAAATGAAAAGGGTCATTTCTACCTCCAATGAAGAGGAAATCAAAATTATAATTAGGAATTATTTTTCCCAACTGTATGCACATAAATTTGACAATCTTAGTGAAATGGACGAATATTTACTAACATACAAGTTGCCCAGATTAATTGAAGAGAAAGTAAATTCCTTAATAAAAACCCATCTCAGAAAAAGAAATTGAAGAAGCCATCGGTCAACTCCCTAGGAAAAAATCTGCATGGCCAGATGGATTTACTAGGACTTCTATCAAACATTTAAACAACATTTGATTCCAATACTCTCCAAATTATTTGGGAAAATTAGTGAAGAAGGAGTCCTACCAAATTCTTTTTATGACACAAATATGGTGCTGATACATAAATCAGAAAGAGATAAAACAGAGAAAGAAAATTATACACCAATCTCCCTCATGAGTATAGATGCAACAATTCTAAATAAAATACTAGCAAAAAGACTACAGCAACTTATTTCAAGAATAATACACTTTGATCAGATAGGATTTATTCCAGGAATGCAAGGATGATTTAATATTAAGAAAACTATCAGTATAATTGATCATATCAACAATAAAATTAGCAGAAAGCACATGATCATCTCAATAGATGCAGAAAAGCCTTTAGACAAAATGTAACATCCATTCCTATTAAAACTTTAGAAAGTATAGGAATAAATGAAGCCTTCCTTAAAATAATAGGTAGCATCTATTTAAAGCCATCATCAAGTATTATATGTAATGGGGAGAAGCTAGAATCATTTCCGATAAGAACAGGGGTGAAACAAGGATGTCTGCTATCACCCCTCTTATTCAATCTTGTACTAGAAATGTTAACAGTAGCAATTAGAGAAGAAAAGAAATCAAAGCAATCAAATTAGGCAAAGAAGAGACCAAGCTATCACTCTTGGCAGATGATAAGTTGATATACTTAGAGAATCCTAGAAAATTAAGTAAAAAACTACCTGAGACAATAAATAAATTTGGCAATGTTGCAGGATATAAAATGAAGCCACATAAATCCTCGGCATTCCTATACATTTCCAATGAAATTCAACAGTAAGAGATAGAAAGAGATATCCCATTTAAAGTTACTGTAGACATTAAAGAATATTTGGGAATCTACCTCCCAAAACAAACCCAGGACATATATGACCACAATTACAAAACACTTTTCACACAAATAAAGTCAGATCTAACTAATTGGAAAAATATCAATTGCTCATGGCTGGCTCGAGTTCATATAATAAAAATGACAATTTTATCTAAATTAAATTATACATTTAGTGCCATACCAATTAATTTACCAAAAAAAACTACTTTATAGAGCTAGAAAAAATAGTAACAAAATTTATTTGGAAGAATCAACGGTCCAGAATATCAGGGAATTAATGGAAAGAAATGCTAGGGAAGGTGGACTAGCTATACCAGATTTCAATCTGTATTATAAAGCAGTTGTCACCAAAACTATTTGGTAGTGGCTGAGGAATAGAGAAGTGGATCAATGGCATACATTAGGCACATGAGATTCAGAAGTCAATAACTAAAGTAATCTAGTGTTTGATAAACCCCTAGACCCTGTTTTTTGGGATAAGAACTCACTATTTGACAAAAACTTCTGGGAAAACTAGAATATAGTATGGCAGAAACTGGGAGTAGACCATTATCTAACATCATATACCAAGTTCAAATCGAAATGGGTACATGATCTAGGTATAAAGACTGATACTGTAAGCAGTCTCGTAAAACAAGGAATAGTTTACCTGTTAGGCTTTTGGAGAGGGAAAGACTTTATGGCTAAACAAGAATTAGAGAACATTATAAAATTTAAAATGGATAATTATGACTACATGAAATTGAAAAGCTTCTTTACAAACAAAGCCAATGTAAGCAAGATTAAGAAGGAGATGGGGAAATTGGGAAAGAATCTTTACAACCTATGTCTCTGACAAAGGACTCATTTCTAAAATATACAGAAAATTGAGTCAAATTTATAAGAATACAAGTCATTCCCCAATTGATGTATGGTCAAAAGATATAATCAGGCAATTTTCAGAGAAAGAAATTAAAGATATCTTTAAGCACATGAAGAAATGCTCTAATTCACTATTGATTAGAGAAATGCAAATCAAAACAACTCTGAGATACCACATCTCACCAGTCAGATTGGCTAAGATGACAAAAAAGGGAAATGACAAATGCTGGAGAGGATGTGGGCAAATTGGAACACAAATGACTTGCTGGTGGAGTTGTGAAATGATCCAGCCTTTCTTGAGAGCAATCTGGAATTATGCCCAGAGGGCTATAAATACTTTCATACCCTTTGGTCCAGCAATACCACTCCTCCGCTTATATAGCAAAGAGATCATAGAAGTGGGAGGAAGACCCATATGTACAAAAATGTTTATAGCTGCTAGTTTTGTGGTGGCAAAGAATTGGAAATTAAGGGGGTGCCCATCAATTGAGGAATGGCTGAACAAGTTGTGATATATGAATGTTATAGAATACTATAGTGCTATAAACAATGAGGACCAGACGGTATTCATATTTATCTGGAGAGGCTTATACTAACTGATGCTGAGTGAGAAGAGTAGAACCAGGAAAAATTTGTACACAATTACAGACATAGCGTATGTGTGATGACCAACTTTGATAGACTGGACTCTTCTCAGCAATGCAGTGATATAAGTCAATCCCACAAGACTCATAATGGAAAGAAATGTGTGTATCCCAAGAAACAAATAGAAAGAACTGTGTTTATATACAGGTGGAAGCAAAATGCCTGATCTTTTTCTTTCTCTTGTTTGGTTTTATGTCCTCTTTACCATTTTTCATTCCATCTGATACAATCCATCTTTATAACCTGACTAGTGTATAATGTGAAAGTATTTCCAGATCCTATACTTGACTATGTGTCACCATGGGGGGGGGGGGGAAGGGGAGGGAGATGGAAAAAACGTGAAACTCAAGGAATTGTGTAATTGAAACCTGTAAACTAAAAGGAAACAAACAAATTAATTAAAAATTTTTTGAAAATAAATAAATTTTAAAAATAAAAAAAAGAAAATAAATACATCACAATTTCTTTGTAAAAAAAAAAAAAAAGGAAATAACCTCCAGCTTGGGAGTCATTGAGAAGGGGTGTAACTGAGGCAGCAAGGAGTCTGAAGAAAAGAGAGGTAGTGATCCCAACAAGACCTACCACACCTGGTCAGCAAAAGCTTGTCTGAGCAGTAGCCCAAGGGCATAGAGGCAGAAATCTTAATTGACCAGACCACCTCTCCTCCACTAAGTACTCTGTGAGCATCAGCATAACTCAAGGGAAACACTGAGACTCCTGGCCTTGGCCTCAATCTAGACACCCAGTGGCTTCAGCGCATAAAGCCAACAACCAGGCATCCCAGCCTGATAAATCAGGAACTAGAAATTTACAATGGAAAGGAAAGAAGCTGAGAAGGAGAAGGAGAAGGCAAGAAGATAGATTAGAGCTGATTATACCGATCAAGAACAACAAAATACAGAGGACAATGTGGAATCTATACTCGCACCTGAGACCACAGATGGAAATATCAACTGGTCTCAAGCCCAAAAAGCATTCTTGAAGGAGCTCAAGAAAGATTTTAAAGTCTAAATTAGGGAGGTAAAAGACAAATTTAAATCTACAGTGATTAAATTGGAAAAAAGTATCACTGAAGAAAACAAATCCTTAAAAAGTAAAATTAGTGAAGTAATTTGAGAAAATATGTCCCTAATCAAGACCTTCAAACACTAACAAAGAGAATAATTCACTAAAAAATAGAATCATTAAAATTGAAACTCAGGACGCTATGATCCACCAAGAGTCAAACAAAGAAAATATGAAGACTGAAAAATTGGTGGAAAGTGTAAAATATCTCATTGGAAAAACAAATGACCTAGAGAACAGATCCCCAGGAGAGATAACTTAAGAATTATTGGTCTACCAGAATGCCATGATGAAAAAAAGCAGCCTGGACAACATCCTCCAAGAGATTGTCAAAGAAAACTCTCCTTAAGTCCTGCAATCAGAAGATAAAATAGTTATCAAAAGAATACTCTGAACTCCTCCTGAAAGAGATCCCAAATTGAAAATTCCAAGATATATAATAGCCAAATTCCAGAATTACAAGATTAAGGAGAAAATACTGCAAGCAGCCAAAAAGAAACAATTTTAATATTGCAGAACTACATTCAGGATCACACAGGACTTAGCAGCTTCTATATAAAAAGACTGGAGGCATTGGAATTTGATATTTCATGGGTCAAAAGAGCTAGGACTGCAAACAAGGATTAACTACTCAGAAAACCTGAGCATAATATTTCAGGTAAGAAGATGGTCATTTAATGAAATAAGGGAATTCCAGATTTTCCTGGTGAAAAAGCCAGAGCTCAACGGAAAATTTGGTCTTAAATTACAGGACTCAAGAAAGACATAAATAGGTAAACAGGGAAAACACACACACATACACACATGCACACATGCACACTCATGCACACATGTACATAACTTGGGATGCAATAAGAGCAACATATTCACATCCCTATATAAGAAGCTGATAACTGTCAAAGTCAAAGTTTATATGATTACCATGACTTTTAAAAGTGTTATACATAGATAGAGGGTGTGGGTATAAATGAACTAATCTGATGATTAAAAAAAAACCTAATTCCGGGGGCCAATGGGACTGCAATGGTATAAAAGGAAAGGATGAGGCAGAAAAAGGTAAATTATGCCATATGAAGAGGCATAAAAACACACTATAGTAGAGGGGAGGGAAAGAGGGAGAGGAATATAATTTGAACATTATTCTCACTGGTTCTGGTTCAAAGAGGGATCAATATAATCAGTTAAGTTTAATATTCTAACATTAAAAGTCATGAAAACTCATTAAATAGAGGGAAAGGAGTGAGGGAAAGGAGTACTGTATGAAATTTACTCTCATTGATTTGGGGTGAAAGAGGGAATAACAGACTCTGATAAGTATAAAAACCTATACTGTCCTATAGGCAGTAGGAGGGTAAGGGAGGGATAAGAAGGGGGAATTAGTGGGGAAGGAAATAGAAGTAAGGGGAGAGGGTAGGTATAGAAGGGCGGTCACAGGGAGGGGAACCTAAGGGAAGTGGTGGTCAAAAGGAAAATCCTTAAGGAGGTGAAGGGAGAAGGAAGAAACAAAAATATAAGCAGGCAAGGCAATATGATGCAGGGAAACAGACAGATAGTAATCACTACTGTGAATATGAATGGTATGTACACTCCCATAAAACAGAAACAGATAGCAGAATGGATTAAAAACCATGTTCGCTTCAAGAAACACATTAGAAACAAAGGGATAACCACAGGGTATATATTATGCCTCAGTTAAAGTAAAAAAAAAAAAGCAGGAGTAGCAATCTTTATCTATGATAAAGCAAAAATAGATCTAATTAAAAGAAATAAGAAAGGAAACTGTATCCTGCTAAAAGGCACCATAGAGAATAAAGCAATATAATTACTTAACATATATGCACCAAGTGATATAGCATCCAAATTCCTAGAGAAGAAGTTAAGGAATTAGAGATAAAAATAGAGAGCAAAACTATGCTACTGGGGGACCTTAATATCCCCCTCTCTGAACTTGATAAATCCAACCTCAAAATAAGCAAAAAAGAAGTGAAGGAGGGGAATAGAATTATACAGAAGCAGGGCGGAGCCAAGAAGGTGGAGTAGAAGCAAGACCTTTTGGCGGCTCCTGCTTACACCTTCCCGAATCCATGAAAAAAGGGGACTCTAAAAAACTTTGCAGTTGCAGAACCCACAAAATGACACAGAAAAGCTAACCTCCCACTGAGGACAGCCAGGCAGGACGGCAGGAATCCAGCGCAGTGCTCTGGAAGCCCAGCCGAGCCCCATGCCAAGGCTTTAGCCCCAGGGCAGGCCTGACCAGCCCCTGGCCAGAGGGACTCCAGATCAGCAGCAGAAGTGGCAGTTTCCAGATTTATCAACACACAGATATGAAGGAAAAAGGGAGAGGCCAGTGCAGTCTGGAATTTGGGACCAGTAAGTGGGGGTGAGAAGGCACTGAGGAGCCTGCACAGCCAGCCAGTGCCATGTGGCAGCTTCAGCTCCTGGCCTGAGAGTGTAGGGGGACCGAGGACCAGTTTGAAAAGTAAATGCTCTTGCTTCAACCTTCTTGGTTCTGGATTGCAGTCTAGGGTGGAGGTCCTGGGGTGTGTGTCCAGCTTGCCAGAGCATGGGGAGACCTCAGAGAGGGCACCCATCTAATACCTCCAGCAGCTGAGAAAACCCCAGCATTTGGGACGAAAGCTCCCCTGTCTGGAGGCAGGGTCCTAGTGTGGCAAAAAGCACAAAAGTCAAGTAATTGAGTGGCAAAATGAGCAGGCAAAGGAAACAAAGCAGACAGAAGATTCCAACATTACACTACTATTTTGGGGACAAAAAGGAACAAAGCATGAAACAGGAGGAAGACAGTGAAGTCAGAACTCCTGCACCAAAAGCTTCAAAGGAAAATACAAACTGGTTAAAGGCCAAAGAGGACCTTAAGAAACAGATAAGAGAAGTGGAGGAAAAATTGGAAAGAGAAGGAGAACAATGCAAGAAAATTATGAAATGAGAGTCAACAGCCTAACTGAGGAAAATAATACCTTATAAAACAGACTGACTCAAATGGCAAAAGAGACTCAAAAAGGCAATGAGGAGAAGAATGCCCTAAAAAGCCTAATTTGCCAGATGGAAAAAGAATCCCAAAAGCTCAAGTAGGAGAATCATTGCTTCAGAATTAGATTGGAGCAAATGGAAGCTAATGACTTTATGAGAAATCAAGATGCTATTAAAAAGATCCAAACAAATGAAAGAATAAAAGGCAATGAGAAATATCTCATGGGAAAAACCACTGACCTGGAAAATAGATCCAGCAGAGATAATTTAAAAATTATTGGACTACCTGAAACCCATGTCCAAAGAGAACCTAGAAATCATCCTCCATGAAGTTCTCAAAGAAAACTGCCTAGATATTTTAGTGCCAGAGGGCAAAATAGAGATTGAAAGAATCCACCAATGACATCCTGAAAAAGATCCCAAAAAGAAAACTCCTAGGAATATTATAGCCATGTTCCGGAATTCCCAGATTAACGAGAGAATATTACAAGCAGCCAGGAAGAAACAATTTGAATGTTGTGGAAACACAATCAGGATAACCAAGGATCTGGCAGCTTCTACACTGAGGAATCGAAGGGCTTGGAATATGATATTCCAGAGGCCAAAGAGCTGGAATTAAAACCAAGAGTCACCTACCCAGCAAAACTGAGTATCAAGTTTCAGGGGAAAATATGGTCATTCAGTTGAATAGAGGACTTTCAAGCATTCTTGATGAAAAAAGCAGAGTTGAATAGAAAATTTGACATTCAGATACAAGAAGCTATAGAAGCATGAGAAGGTAAACAGGAAATGAAATCATAAGTAACTTATCAAAGTTGAACTATTAACATTCCTACGTTGAAAACAATAATTGTAACTTATGAAACTTTTCTCAGTAGTTGAAGGGATTATAAATATATATGTATCTGTATTTGGGTATAGGAACACGTATAGGAATGTGTGTATATATGTTTACAGGTATACATAGAGGCACAGGACCAAGTTCACAGGAAGGGATAGTACTTAAAAGGTGAAATTAAGAGGTGAGAGGAATACAATGAGAGGAGATGGGGAGAGACAGATTGAGATAAACTATCTCATACAGAAGAGGCAAGGGAAAATGGTTACAATGGAGGGGAAGAATAAGAAAGAAAAAGGGAATGGGTCAAACTTATTCCCATTGAATCTGGTTTGAGGAGGGAGTTAAATACAAACTAAATAGGGTATCTCACCCCCCCCAGGAGAATAGGGGGGAAGGGGATGAGAGCAGGGATGATTTAAGGGAGAGCAGGCTGGGGGGGCAGGGAAGTTGGAAGCACCCACATTTGAAAAGGGACGGGATCAAAGTAGAGAACAGAATGAGTGGGAGGTGGGATAGGAGGGAGGAAAATATAATCAGTCTTTTACCATATATCTACTATGTTATTGTTTTGCATTATCCACACATGTAAAACCTGTACTGAACTGCTTGTATTGCCAGTATGGATGGGTGACAAGGAAGGAAGGGAATGAATCTGGAATTGAAAGTTTTAAAATCAAATATTCAAATATACATATGTGTGTATACTATTATTTACACCATCTTACATGTAATTGGCAATTAACATATACAGGCACTGGGGCATAGAGATCCCCTGGAAAACTCGAAAAGAGTAGGGGAGAAAATAGGGGAGAAAGCAGATTGGAGGAGAAGATATTCTGTGGGACCGCTATTTTGGGGCGGTTTGTCAGGGGAAAAGGGGGTGAAAATTTGCAACTCGAAATCTGGCAGAAATGAATGATGTAAATCAGAAGTTAATAAAGCATTAAAAAATAGAATTATACAGAGGCTAGATATGATAGATCTCTGCAGAAAACTGAATGTGTATAACAAGGAATATCCTTTCCTCTCAGTGGTTCATGGCATATACCCCAAAACTGACCTTATTCTAGGGCATAAAAACCTCAAAATTCAGTGCAGAAAGGCAAAAATTTTAAATGCATCCTCTTCACATCATGATGCAATAAAAATCACATGCAATAAAGGGCCATGGAAAGAAAGACTAAAATCTAATTGGAAATTAACAAATTTAATACTATAGAATGAGTGGGTCAACCAATCAGCAATTTCTTTCAAGAGAATGATAATAATGAGACAACATACCAAAATTTGTGGGATGCATTAAAGGCAGTTCTTAGGGTAAGTTTTATATCCCTGAGTTTATACATGATTAAGTTACAGAAAAGGAAGGTCAAATAATTGGTTATGCAATCTAGAAAAAGAACAAATTGAAAATCCCCTATTAAATACTAAATTAGAAATACTGACAAACAAAGGAGAGATTAATGAAATTGAAATTAAGAAAACTACTAAATTAATAAATAAAACTAAGAGCTGGTTTTATGAAAAAACAAATAAAATTGATAGACACTTAGTCAATATGATAAAAAAGAAGAAAGCCAAATTATGAGTATCAAAAATGAAAAGGGTAAATCTACCTCTAATGAAGAGTAATTCAAAACAATAATTAGGAATTATTTTTCCCAATTGCATGCACATAAATTTGACTATCTTAGTGAAATGGATTAATATTAATATATATATACATATATATATATTTACTGAGATTAACTGAAGAGGAAGTAAATTTCTTAAATAACCCCATCTCAGAAAAAGAATTTTAAAAGTCTTCAGTGAACTCCCTAGGAAAAAGTCTCCAGGGCCAGATGGATTTACTAGTGAATCTTGTCAAACTTTTAAAGAACAATTGATTCCAATACTCTACAAACTATTTGGGAAAAATTGTGAAGGAGTCCTACCAAATTCCTTTTATGTCACAAATATGGTACTGATACCTAAATCAGGAAGAGATAAAACAGAGAAATAAAATTATAGACCAATTTCCCTCATGAATATAGAAGCAAAAATTTTAAATAAAATATTAGCTAAAAAAAACTACAGCAACTTATCTCAAGAATAATACAGTTTGAACAGGTAGGATTTATTCCAGGAATGTAAAGATCATTTAATATTAGGAAAACCATCAGTATTATTGATCATATCCACAATAAAACTAGCAGAAACCACATGATTATCTCTATATATGCAGAAATGCTTTTGAAAATACAACATCCATTCCTACTAAAAACACTAGTAAGTATAGGAATAAATAGAGCCTTCCTTAAAATAATAGGGAGCACCTATTTAAAACCATCAGTAAGTATTATATATAATGGGGATAAGCTAGAAGCATTTCCAATAAGATGAAGGGTGAAACAAGGGGGTCCATTATCATCCCTCTTATTCAATCTGGTACTAGAAATGTTAGCAGTAGCAATTAGAGCAGAAAAAGAAATCAAAGTAATTAAATTATGGCAAAGAAGGGACCAAGCTATCACTCTTTGCAGATGATATGAAGATATACTTAATGAGTCCTAGAGAATCAAGTAGAAACTTACTAAAAATTTGGCTAAGTTGCAGGATATAAAATAAACCCACATAAATCCTTGGCATTCCTGTATATTTCTAATGAAATTCAACAAGAGATAGAAAGAGAAATCTCATTTAAAGTTACTGTAGACATTATAAATTACTTGGGGATATACCTGCCAAAACAGATCCAGAACCTATATGAACACAACAACAAAACACTTTTCACACAAATAAAGTCAGATTTAACTAATTGTAAATATGTCAATTGCTTATCGCTGGGTCAAGCTAATATAATAAAAATGATAATTTTACCTTAATTTAATTGTATATTTAGTGCCATACCAATCAATTTACTGAAAAAAGATACTTTAGAGAGCTACATAAAATAGTAACAAAAATCATTTGGAAGAACCAAATATCCATAATATCCAGGGAATCAATAAAAAGAAATGCTAGGGAAGGTGGAATAGCTTTACCTCATATTCATATGTATTATAAAGCAGCGGTCATCAAAATTACTTGGTACTGGCTGAGGAATAGTGTAGTGGCTCAATGGAATAGATTCGGTACATGGGCCTCAGCAGTCAATGACTATAATAATCTTCTGTTTGAAAAACCCAATGACCCGAGTTTTAGGATGAGAACTCATTATTCAATAAAAACTGCTGGCAAAACTGGAATACAGTATGGCAGAAACTAGGCATAGACCATTATCTAACACCATATACCGAAATCAAGTATAAATGGGTGCATGATCTAGGTATAAAGGCTGATGTTGTAAGCAATCT
The DNA here is from genome assembly GCF_028583685.1 of Petaurus breviceps papuanus. Taxonomy (NCBI): domain Eukaryota; kingdom Metazoa; phylum Chordata; class Mammalia; order Diprotodontia; family Petauridae; genus Petaurus; species Petaurus breviceps. Next base: position 13,939,918 of record NW_027185793.1, on the reverse strand, counting down.
GAGAAAACAAGGAATAGTTTACCTGTCAGACTTGTGGAGAGGGAAAGACTTTATGATCAAATAACAATTAGAGAGCAGTATAAATTTCAAAACTGGATAATGTTGATTATATAAAACTTATTAAATTAAATTAAAATAATTAATTAAAAAAAGAAAATTTGAAACTTTGCATTTTCTGTCATGAATTATTTTGTCTACACGGTATTTCCAATATGTTGTAAATAATATATAATTATAAAAATAATAAGTATAAATACTTTGGGAGAGGGCTTATCATGTATCTCTTTGTATCCAGAGCATAGCTAAATATCCATTAAATAATAAGAATGATTATAGGAGTGATGGTGGTAGAAGTGGTGAATATGACAATCACAATGATGATAAAAATGTAATACATTAATAATTGGAAGTAGCACATGGTCATTAGTGTCCAGGGTATCTGAAATCATCTTGCTAAGAATTCAACAAAGCTCAATTTAATATTATCTATGTCTGCTTCATGTAAAAGCTTGTTCCAGACATTGAGAGGATTTTTGATGTATTACCAAGATATATAATCCCTGTCCTCAAGGAATTTACAATACAGGAATAATTTTGGATTGTTTTATTATTAATTATAATATAGGTAAAATTACAACAATTAAATAATATATAGGTTATTAAGGATCTAGCGAATTGAAAATGCATTAAAAACTGTTTACAATGCTGCTGGTAATATGGGATTATCCTGGACCTGGGTGGAGATGAAAATCACTATGCATCAAATGTTCTCACCTATAAGGTCATAGGCATCTGATAATTTATGTAAACTCCTGTCCCTCCCCCTTACCCTGTGATTTTTGCACATATTAGCGATGCTACAGAATGGCATGTTTATGCTACTTGAAAGTATGGCCAGACTACCCCAAAGAACAATCAAGTGTTTCCCCAATGGCTTGTGATAGGAATGTTTGTACTCTTCCAAGGAGGAAATAAAGGAGCAGTGGTTTACTCCAGAAACTGTTTCACAGGTTTCCTCTGTGGTAATCTGCTCATCTTCTACACAGAAGCAATTCAAATTAGAAAGATGATGTACTTTTAGCAGATAATTAACCATCTAGTTCGAAGAGGCATCTGCTTTCTCTATGACATTACCCAGTATTCTTCTATGATCTCATTTAAAAAAAAAAAAGTAACTACTAACTTATCAATATCTCACTTTCCTTTTAGTACAAATAACATGGAATTAGACAGTTACTCATTTCATAATTCCCACAGAATTTTTTAAAATCTGCTGTTATAGAAATACATCTGAATTTTCTTTGCTTTGTGAAGATAGCCACCTCCAATTTCTATACCACTTATGCCTACACATAATTTTTGTCTATCAAAGTGGATTCCCATCCAATGACAAGTTTTCAGTTCTCATACCAGTGTTCTGAAATTTACACTTACTTGCAGACCTAACAGGAGTCATTCAGAGGATAAGTAGGCACCATAACCATGAAAGTCCTGATATATTTCTAAATTCTACCCTTGCTACAACTTTGAATTGTTTACCCCCCCTTTTAAAATCTATTTATTTATTTTTAGTTTTCAACATTCATTTCCACAAGATTTTGAATTATAAATTTTTCTCCCCATCTTTTACCTACCCCCACCCCAAAATAGAGAGCCTATTGAATACCCTTTCCCCCAATCTGTTCTCTCATATCCTCCCTCATTCCCCCCTCAAAAAAACTTTGTAGTAGGGCAAGACAGATTTCTATACCCCAGTGCCTGTATATCTTATTTCCCAGTTGCATTTACAAAACAAGGTGGTTTTTTAAACATTTGTTTTTAAAACTTTGAGTTCCAGATTTTTTCCCTTCTGCCCTCATCACCCACCCCCACTGGGAAGATAAGCAATTCAATATAGGTTGTATATGTGTAGTTACAGAAAATATTTCCATAGTAGCTTTATTGTGAAAGACTAGCTATAATTCCCTCCATCCTATTCTGACCCCACTTATATTTTCTCCTTTGACCCTGTCCCTTTTCAAATGTGTTTACTTCTACCTACCCTCTCCAACAATATGCCCTCCCTTCTCTCATCCCCCCTCTTATCACCTTCCCCTCTATTTTCCTGTAGGGTAAGATATGAAATTGAGTGTTTATGTCATTCCTTCCTTAAACCAAATTCAATGAGAATAAGGTTGACCCGTTGCCTTTCACATTCCTGATCTTCCTCTCCATTGTAACAATTTTGCCTCTTCTATATGAGAAAATTTACCCTAATCTATCTCTCCCTTTCTCCTTCTCCCAATATATTCCTCTCACATCCTAATTTTATGTTTTTAGATATCATCCCTTCATATTCAACTTGTCCTGTGCCCTCTGTCTATGTATACATGTACCAAAAAATACACACACTCACATATATATTTATACACACATGCACTCTCCTATACATACATATCTATCTATATCTATCTATATCTATCTATCTATCTATCTATCTATCTATCTATCTATCTATCTATCTATCTATCTA
>NW_027185793.1:13914261-13937396 GCF_028583685.1 Petaurus breviceps papuanus | reverse complement strand
CTATCTATCTATCTATCTATCTATCTATCTATCTATCTATCTATCTACATATATATTCCCTTCAATTATCCTCATACTGAGAAAAGTCTTATGAGTTACGTTTTTCATTTTTCCATGAACGAATATAAAAGTTCAACTTTTAATTCCCTTATGATTTCTGTTTTTCTGTTTATCTTCTCTGGCTTACCTTGGTACTTGTATTTAAACATTAAATTTTCTTTTGAACTCTAGTTTTTTAATCAAGAATACCTGACATTTTTCTATTTCATTGAATGACTATATCTTCCCCTGAGACATTATATTCAGTTTGTGGGGTAGGTTGTTCTTGGTTTTAATCCTAGCTCCTTTGATTTCTGGAATATCATATTCCAAGCTCTTAGATCCCTTAAGGTAGAAGCTGCTAGGTCTTGTGTTATCCTGATAGTGTTTTCACAATACTCAAATTGTGCCTTCCTGAGTGCTTGCAGTATTTTATCCTTGACCTGAGAACTCTGGAATTGGGCTATAATATTCCTAGGAGATTTCTTTTAGGGATTTTTTCAAGAGGTAATGGTGAATTCTTTCAATTTCTATTTTGCCTTCTGGTTCTAGATTATTAGGGCAATTTTGCTTGATAATTTCTTGAAAGGCTCAATTTTGATCATGGCTTTCAGGCAGAGCAATAATTTTAAAATTATCTCTCCTGCATCTATTTTCCAGGTCAGTGGTTTTTCCAGTGACATATTTCACATTGCCTTATGTCTTTTCATTTGATTGGATCTGTCTTATAGCATCTTGATTTCTCATAAAGTCATTACCTTCCAATTGTTCCAATCTAATTTTGAAGGAATTATTCTGTTCAGTGATTTTTTGAAATACCTTTTTCATCTGGCAAATTCTGCTTTTCTAGGCATTCTTCTCCTCATTGGCTTTTTGGACCACTTTTGCCATTTGGGTTAGTCTATTTTTTAAGGTGTTATGTTCTTCAATCAGGTCATTGACTCTTTTTTTGTGATTTTCTGGAATCATTCTCATTTCTCTTCCCAATCTTTTCTCCATATTTCTTACTTAATTTTTAAAATCCTTCTTGAGCTCTTCCATGGCCTATAACCAATTCATATTTTTCTTGGAAGCTTTTGAGGCAGGAGTTCTGACTTTGTTGTCTTCCTCCCATTCCATGCTTTGATCCTTTTTGTCCCCCAAAAAGGATTCCATGATCTGTTTGGGCTTCCTCTGCTTGTTCATCTTGACAGACAATTACTTGTCTTTTGAGCTCTTTGCCAAGGTAGAACTCTGCTTCCAGATTTCAGAGAGCAATTTCTCAAAGCACTGGGATTTTCACAGTTGCTGGAGGTATTAGGAGGGTGCCTTCTCTGCAGCCCCCACAAGCTCTGGCCACATACCCAAAGACTACCACCCAAGAACATGATCCAGATCCAAGCAGGTTAAAGCAAGAGAGATTACCCTCTGAATGGGCACTTGGTCTGACTACTATCTGAGGAGTTCTGTAAGCAGCCAGGCGGCCACAACTACAGCCACTGCACCTCCATCACTTCTTGACCCTGGGGCAAGGGCTGGACTGTGCTCTTCTTTATCCAGTTCCTGAAAGAGTTCACAACTGACCTTTTATTTTCTTTTTGGTGTTTATGGGTTGAGAAGTCTGGAAACCACCACAGGTGCTGGTGATTCACTCTCCTGAAGTCTGCTCTGGCTTGTTGAGGCTGCTCTGGGGCCAGAACCATACAGTTCATGTGGGACTGCACTCGGCTTCCAGCTTTGTGTGATAGACCTTTCCTGTTGGCCTGCCAGGGTGCCTTCAGTAGGAGATTTGTTTCTCTCAGTCACTTTTTGGGTTGTGTAGCTCTAAAATTTGTTTAGAGTGAATTTTTTACATGTATTGGAGGAGGTGGGTGCTGGAGCTGAAAGGAGGTCCTCTTTCTCCTCCACCATCTTGGTTCCACCCCCTTTGAATTGCCTTTCATCACACAAAACTAATCTGTGGTATTCATGTAATTACTGATTTATGACTCCCAGGAAAAAAAGAATACACTAGTATTTTTTCAATGTATTTTACTCTAACATTTCTATAAAAAAAGCTTTATGTTAACACAAGAACTCTTACAAACAGTTATTAAATAAATACAAAAATAAATTATGTGTGAAGAACAAAATGAAAGAAATCATTGCTATTTTGTTTTCTTTTTTGGTGGGAGAAGGGTTGTCATTGTTGTTGTTTTCCAAAGGAAATAATATCATTTATGTTATTCTGATAACTGAGGGTTGTAACTGCTATATTTCTTATAAAACACTATTAAGTGACTTTTGACCTCTTTGGGAATATTCAGGCATGCGCAAACATACAAACTTTTAAAATTCTTGTTATTATAGTTTAGAATACCAAAAGTAATGGGAGCTTCAGTAGTGATCACTGTCTGGATATGACTTGAAACATAGAAAGCCATCTGGGATCCTATCATGCCAATAGTAATAGGATTTCAAATAAGAATTCTCATCAACACAAAGAGGAAAAAATCTATAAATAATTACAGCAGCTCTTCAAAGTAGTTTGATGTCTGCCTCAAGCATAAAGACTTCCCCCTGCAGCATGGGCAGATGAGAACAATTTGCTCCAAGGCCATGAAAGTGGCTGAGCACTTGGAATTTGGTCAGACATCAAAGATCAAAGATCAAAGAACTGCACCTGCGCCTTTGCCAGTCATTCTGATGTTTTTTCTGACCCTGGACTTTAATGACTCAGGAAGAGAGAATGAGGCTAAAAAGTTTGCTCAATGTTGTCACTGGTCTCCTTTGAAAGTGAAGAACAAACAACAACAGTAACAGTAGTGAAAAGCTGGAAACAAAAGACGTATCCCAAAACTGGAGAATAGCTAAAGGAAATTGTGTTATACGAATATGATGTAATATTAATATGGTATAAGAAATTATTAAATTGATAGTTTCGGAGGAAACTGTGAGGACCTTTATGAAATGATAAGGAGTAAAGTGAGCATATCTATTTAAACAATGACAAAATAATAAAGAAAAATAATATTAGAGACTTTAGAATTCAGATAAATGCAATGATAAACGTGAGTCAAAATGAAAGATGAAGAATTACAGCACTCACTTTCTGGCAGTGAAGTGATGAAGTTAAAATGTAAAAAGAGACATATTTTAGACATAGGTAAGTAGGAAATTACCTTATCTAATTATGTAGCTATATGTCAAAGATTCTTTTTTTACATTTTTTTATTTGCTCACTTGGGAGTGGTGGAAATGGGAAAGGACAGAGTAATTAAAGTGTTTAATTCAAAAAAATGAAAATAGCAAACTTTAAAAATAAATCTTATCACTAAAGACACAATAAAAGCATGCCTAGATATTTAGGTATGGGACCCAAGAAGGGTATTCATATATCATGCCCCTATAAGTAAAGGCCAAACAGTTGATCTAAAAGTAAAAATGAGTATCTATAGTCAATTTCAATCTTATGGATATATTTTAAATTATTGCTCTCCCCACTCATTCCCATTACACACAGTCCATAAGAAACATGCTGGGGCTAGGATATGTGAAGAAGGAATCTTTCAATTTCTTACATAGTTTATACTTTGTTAATTTCCATTGGCAAGCTGCTATTTGAGCAGCTGAAGCGTCTTTGAAATGAACATTTCACAGAAATTTATTTGTCTCTTAGATGAACAGCATAACCTAGGAGATTAAAAATGCTTCCATAGGAACTACAATAATGTTGCTGCATCTCATTGCCAAGAAGTCCACTTACAAGTGACTGATGTTTTCTCCACCCATGCTTTGGTTGCTAAGGAATGTCTAGGGAAATTCATGGGCAGTGGCATAATGTGACCCTCCTAGGTCTAAACATTATAATGGATTTTATTTATCAATAACTACATTGTAGATGAGATAATAACTCTTCAACAAATAAAGGCTGATTATTCTACTTAAAGACTGATTGCAGCAGTCTCATTAAGCAGGACATAAGAGAATTTAAGCTTCTGTTAGAAACTTTTATCCATTGCAAAGTCAAACTGATTTTTAAAAACCCATTAAAAATTTAACTTGTAAAACTTGTGCAAACAACAACAATGACTTAGCAATCATCTTCATGGTCATCCCCATGAGAGGCAACTCTTATGAAAGCCACCACCATTGTGTTTCTCCCCATTGCGTCCATCCAAATCATATCATCCCCATCATTGCCACTTAAATCACAGTCCTCTTCATCAAGAATATTAATCATGACAATAGAACCATCACTGTTTTTTTTTGTAAGTGTTTTTTGCTTACCTCAGATACTGGGAAAATCCTCTAGGATCTGGGGTCTTCCCTCCAGATATGCCCCCCTCCAAACTCATAGCTCTATTTCCAATAGTAGCTCTACTTTAAAGGACCAATAATCCTAAAAAACAGATAAATATATTAGAGTTAAGTTTCCCAGTCTGCGTTATAGAGACAATGTAGCAGTGTTAGCTACAGTCAGATTTAGATGGACAGTCCCATTTACCTGAAACTAAAAACTCAGCCCCAGCCCCAGAACACAAGACATTTTTCTGTGGAACTGGACTGAAAGAACATTCTATAGTATTATTTTAATGAGATTAAATAAAAATGAAAACATCAAGAATTGTTTTTTCAATGTGAAGAAACACTGATTAAATAGGTTTCAGCATCTTTAGTGTGACAGTTACAATTGATAGTTACAAGAAAGATTTGGGTGTATTTAAGATAAACAAGATTTTGTTAAAAAAAAATATAGATTGTTGGCTCCATCTATGGAATTGTGTATGTCTCGAGTTATTTATGTGTGTATGTGTGTATACACACACATATTCTATGTATACACATACATATATATTCTACAGTGTTGCCTCTGACACTCAGTCAAGTATTATTGAGGTAGGAAACAAAACCCCTTGGTGTCATGTGACCAATTAACACTGCATCACAATAGCCACTCTCTGTAATTTAGGTTTGCTACTGAAGATGTTCTACTGAGTAACCATTATCTTCACTAAATCACTACTGACAAACATAATATAAAGCTCAGGATGAAAATGACCTGGGAAAATATATGCAGATGTTTCTTAATGTGCCTAGATACGTATGTGTCTGTGTTTCTATATTATTGGGGTAGACAGACAAAGGACTACTTCCAAGATATTGCTGCTAAGCATATTAAAGAAAGCCTTTGTACAATTTCTATATATATTAAAATAAAATTGAACATAATTAACACATTTCATGAAGTACAGAAACTAATTTTACTGTTGTGTGGACTAAAAAAAGCCTTTGTTTCAAATATTCTATTAAAGTAACATGAAATTAATGAAATGCTATTAATTAAATAATTAAACATGTCATTTAAAAATTAAATGTCAATGATGAAATAATAAGTCTGTCCTAACAACATAAATTCATTAAGCCATTGAATGATGCTTCTAAAAATAAAGTTTTCCACCACCCAAAAGTTCATCTTTCTTGTTTGTCATTTTTGTTGTGTATTTTTCCCCAATTACGTGTGAAAACACTTAAAGCATTTTTTTAAACTTTGAGTTCCAAATTCTCTGCCTTCTTAAATTAGAAGTAATTAATTTTCTTGGCATGGTCATGGGGTACTGTTCAGGTTTCATAGGTTTACAGCAATGACGTCAGCACAATTTAAATATACAACTTTGTAGCAAGAGGTAAAATAGAATTTAAGAGAAGGGTCTTCAATTTATTAGAGTCCTATCATTTTTTAAATTAATTAGTCTGTTTCCTTTTAGTTTACAGGATTCAATTCCACAATTTCTTGAGTTTCACATTTTGTCCCCCTCCCTCCCCTTCCGCCCATGACGGCATATATTCAAGTATAGGATCTGTAAATACTTTCACATTATACATTAGTCAGGTTATAAGGATGGATTGTACCAGCTGGAATGAAAAATGGTAAAGAGGACATAAAACCAAATAAGAGAAGGAAAAAGATCAGGTATTTTGCTTCCACCTGGATATAAACTTAGTTCTTTCTAGTTCTTTCTCTGGATGCACATATTTCTCTCCATCATGAGGATTTTGGGATTGACTTATATCACTGCATTGCTGAGAGGATTCCAATCTATCAAAGTTGGTCATCACACATACATTGTGTCTGTAATTGTGTACAAATTTCTCCTGGTTCTACTCTTCTCATTCAGCATCAGTTAGTATAAGCCTCTCCAGGTGAATATGAAGACCGTTTGCTCCTCATTTCTTATATCACAATAGTATTCCATAACATGCATATACCACAACTTGTTCAGCCATTCCCCAATTGATGGGCACCCCCTTAATTTCCAATTTTTGCTACCACAAAAAGAGCTGCTATAAACATTTTTGTAGATATGGGTCTTTCACCCATTTCTATGACCTCTTGGGTATATAACCCTAGGAGTGGTATTGCTGGATCAAAGGGTATGAAAGTATTTATAGCCCTTTGGGCATATTCCAGATTGCTCTCAACAAAGGCTGGATCAGTTCAAAACTCCACCAGCAATGCATTAGTGTTCCAATTTGCCCACATCCTCTCCAACATTTGTCATTTTCCTGTTTTGTGATCTTAGCCAATCTGCCTGGTGAGATGTGGTACCTCAGAGTTGTTTTGATTTGCATTTCTCTAATAAATAGTGAATTAGAGCATTTCTTCATGTGCTTATAGGTATCTTTAATATTTTTCTCTGAAAACTGCCTGTTCATATCCTTTGACCATTTATCAATTGGGGAATGACTTGTACTCTTATAAATTTGACTCAATTCTCTGTATATTTTAGAAATGAGTCCTTTCTCAGAGACATAGTTTGTAAAGATTCTTTCCCAATTTCCCACCTCCCTCTTAATCTTGGTTACATTGGCTTTGCTTGTACAGAAGCTTTTCAATTTTATGTAGTCAAAATTATCCATTTTACATTTTATGTTCTCTAATTCTGGTTTAGTCATCAAGTCTTTCCCTCTCCACAAGTCTGATAGGTAAACTATTCCTTGCTTTAGGAGACTGCTTACAGTATCAAGCTTTATACCTAGATCATGCACCCATTTAGACTTGATTTTGGTATATGGTGTTAGATAATGGTCTATGTCCAGTTTCTGCCATACTATATTCCAGTTCTCCCAGCAGTTTTTGTCAAATACTGAGTTCTTATCCCCAAAACCTGGGTCTGAGGGTTTATCAAACAATAGATTACTATAGTCATTGACTTCTGAATATCATGTGCATGAAATATTCCATTGATCCACTCCTCTATTTCTCAGCCAGTACCAAGTAGTTTTGATGACTGCTTCTTTATAACACAGATTGAAATCTGGTATAGCTAGCCCACCTTCCCTAGCATTTCTTTTGATTAATTGCCTTGATATTCTGGATTGTTTGTTCTTCCAAATGAATTTTGTTGCTATTTTTTCTAGCTCTATAAAGTTGTTTTTTGGTAAATTAATTGGTATGGCACTAAATATATTATTTAATTTAGGTAAAATTTTCATTTTCATTATATTAGCTTGACCCAGCCACGAGGAAATTATATTTTTCCAATTAGTTAGATCTGACTTTATTTGTGTGAAAAGTGTTCTGTAGTTTTGTTCATATAGGTCCTGGGTTTGTTTTGGCAGGTAGATTCCCAAATATTTTATAATTTCTATAGTAACTTTAAATGGGATTTCTCTTTCTATCTCTTACTGTTGAATTTCATTGGAAATATATAGGAATGCCGAGGATATATGTGGGTTCATTTTATATCCTGCAACTTTGCCAAATTTATTTATTTTCTCAAGTATATTTTTTACTTGATTCTCTAGGATTCTCTAAGTATATCATCATATCATCTTCAAAGAGTGATAGCTTGGTCTCTTCTTTGCCTAATTTGATTCCTTCGATTTCTTTTTCTTCTATAATTGATACTGCTAACATTTCTAGGACCAGATTGAATAACAGGAGTGATAATGGACAACCTTGTTTCACCCCTGATCTTATGGGAAATGCTTCGAGCTTCTCCCCATTACATATAATACTTGCTAAAGGCTTTATTTAGAAGCTACCTATTATTTTCAGGAAGGCTCCATTTATTTCTATACTTTATAATGTTTTTAATACGAATGGATATTGTATTTTGTCAAAAGCCTTTTCTGCATCCATTGAGATGATCATGTGGTATCTGCTAGTTTTATTGTTGATATGATCAATTATACTGATGGTTTTCCTAATATTAAACCATCCTTGCATTCCTGGAATAAATCCCACCTGATCAATGTGTATTATTCTTGGGATAAGTTGCTGTAGTCTTTTTGCTAGTATTTTATTTAGAATTTTTGCATCTATATTCATGAGGGAGATTGGTCTATAATTTTCTTTCTCTGTCTTATCTCTTCCTGATTTGGTATCAGTACCATATTTGTGTCATAAAAAGAGTTTGGTAGGACTCCTTCTTCACTGATTTTCCAAATAGTTTGTAGGGTATTGGAATCAATTTTTCTTTAAATGTTTGATAGAATTCACAAGTGAATCCATCTAGCCCTGGAGATTTTTTCCTAGGGAGTTGACTGATGGCTTGTTCAATTTCTTTTTCTGCGATGGGTTAATTTAAGTAATTTACTTCCTCTTCAGTTTATCTGGGCAACTTGTATGTTTGTAAATATTCATCCATTTCCCTAAGATTGTCAAATTTATGTACATACTATTGGGAAAAATAACTCCAAATTATTGTTTTGATTTCCTCTTCATTGGAAGTAGATTCACCCTTTTCATTTTTAATATTCTTGATTTCAATTCCTTCTTTCTTTTTTTTTATTATATTGACTAAGGGTCTATCAATTTTGTTGGTTTTTTCATAAAGCCAGTTCTTGGTTTTATTTATTAATTCAATAGCTTTCTTAATTTCAATTTTATTAATCTCTCCTTTCATTTTCAATATTTCTAATTTAGTATTTAATTGGGGATTTTTAATTTGTTCTTTTTCTAGGTTCTATAATTCCATGCCCAATTCCTTAAGCTCCCTTTTCTCTAATTTAATTATGTATGCACTCAGGGATATAAAACTTCCCGTAAGAACTGCCTATAATGCATTCCACAAATTTTGGTATGTTGTCTCATTATTATCATTTTCTTAAATTAAATTACTGATTGTTTCTATAATTTCTTGTTTGACCCACTCATTCTTTAGGATTAAATTGTTTAATTTCCAATTAGTTTTTTTAGTCTGTCTTTCCCTGGCCCTTTTTTGCATATAATTTTATTTCATCATGATCTGAGAAGGATGCATTTAATATTTCTGCCTTACTGCATAGATTTGTGAGGTTTTTATGCCCTAGAACGTAGTCAATTTTTGAGTATGTGCCATGAACTGCTGAGAAGAAAATATATTCCTTTTTATCCCCATTAAGTTTTCTCCAGAGATCTATCATACCTATCCTCTAAAATCTTGTTCACCTCCTTAACTTCTTTCTTGTATACTTTGAGGTTGGATTTATCAAGTTCAAAGAGGGGGAGATTAAGGTCTCCCACTAGTATAGTTTTGCTATCTATTTCTTCTTCTAATTCCTTTACCTTCTCCTCTAGCAATTTGGATGCTACACCACTTGATGCATATATATTAAGTGATGATAGTGCTTCATTCTCGATGGTGCCTTTTAACAGTGCCTTTTAATAGTCTCCTTCCTTATCTCTTTTAATTAGGTCAATTTTTCCATTTGCTTTATCTGAGATAAGGATACCCCTGCTTTTTTTTTACTTTAGATTAAGCATGATATATTTTACTACAACCTTTTACCTTTACCTTGTGTGTATCCCTCTGTTTCAGATGTGTTTCTTGTAATCAGCATATTATCGGATTATGATTTCTAATCCATTCTGCTATCTATGTCCTTTTTATGGGAGAGTTCATTCCATTCACATTTACGGTTATGATTGTTATCTGTTTCTTTCTCTCCATCCTATTCCCACCCTTGTTAATGTTCATATTTTCCCTCCCTTCTCCCTTGCCCCCCTTAATAGTTTTCCTTTTGACCACCGCCTCCCTCAATGTTCCCTTATCAGCCCTTCTCCCTTTTCCTCCACTTTCCCCTTTCTTCTTCCCTCCATACAAACCACTCCCACCCCCTTTCATTTTCCTTGGTTAATTTTTGGAGTTCCTTTTCCATATCATACACTTTTCTTTTTAGAGTGATGTTTTCCTCATTATAATGTTTTTCTAATTCTGCTATTTTGGTTTTGAGAGAATTATACATTTTGTCTTCTATCTCTCTCATTTGGTTTTCAAAGTTCCTTTTTATCTCATCTAGGAGATCCTTCTGTTCTTGGGACCCATTCCCTGTTGAGTTTCAGCTTTGGGTATGGAGGCGGAATTAGGAACTGGAGGGACCCATGTGGTCCAGGAGCAAGCTATTGTTCATGTAGCTAAAAGGAAGCAAAAAACTAGCAGAAGGAATGTGCATGCAGCTTTTGTACAGGCTGGGCAGATTTGCCCTGACAGCTTCCAGGAGAATGTGTGTGAGGAGAATAGAGCAAGGTTAGATGAGGAGTCTTCTAATGTAGAAGCTCTCCCCATACGAAGAAGAAGACAAGAGAACCACCGGGGCAAAACAGAGTCCAGGGAGATAATTGAGGATTTCACTCAACTGATCACTGATATATTGAGTAGATTCACACAAAGAATGGGGGAGTCTTTAGTGCCTTAGATAGTAAGAATCACTGATGAAGGCACAGGAGGAATAACACTGAACAGTGAGGACTGCTTAAAATTAATAAGTATCACTTAGAATCCTTTTGTACACCAAGCTTTTAGGGATCACCATATGCAAAGAGGTAACAACAAAACTAATCTGATAGCTTCAGCTGCAGAGGGATGAAAAAAGCAATATCCTGCTGACTCTATCTGGTCTAGGGTACCTACAGACCCTGGTACTCACTTAGAGACTGTATAAGAAAGCTAAAGGAGGAGGTAATGAAAACTGCTATTATGATTAGAGATGAAAATGCATATTATGATACCCCCCTAGGAGTTCCTCATAGAAATATCATAGGGAAGACGGCTCCTCCTGCATATAAGCACCCAATTCTGACTCTATTAATTGAAGAAATAAGGCACCCTCTTTCACAGGTGCTGGAAAAGATTTCACAGTTAAGTGACCTAGGGGAATGGGAATAAGACAAATTTCCTCAAGAGAGAGAAGAGTAAACAGCCAGAGGATTCAGAGAAAAAACTGAAAAACAAGAAGGGAACTGTTTACTGCTCTATTAAAAGCAGGGGTGGACTTTAGAAGAATAGATGGTATTCCAACTAAAGAGCTGCATAAGCTGTACCAAGAAAAGGTACTTAGAATTAGAATGAATAGGGAAGTAGGAACCACCCTTGCAGGTACTTCTGAATCTGAATCTTTGTATCCAAGTTTGCCCCACCTTCACGGGGAATAGGAGATAGGCCAAGCCTCAGCCCGGATTAAAGAAATATACAGAAGAGATTTAGACCCCATATTGGTTTAACAATATATTGGAAGAATGGATTAACTACTGTGACTAGGGCACTGCTGGATACTGGGGCTGAGGCCACACTTATCTATGGAAACCCTGATAAGTTTAAACATGGTACTCCTATTACCATCACAGGTCTAGGAGGGGCTGAAATATCAGCCAGACAAGTTAAAATAACAATGAAAATTGGGCAGTTACCTAAGAAAGAATATACTGTGGTTGTTGTACCCATTCCTTAATACACCATTGGAATACATGTATTGAGAAGCATGACTCTGAATTTACCTGAAGGGAGATACCAATTTGCTGTAAGGAAGATAGGAATTAATACAGTTTTACTGGGAAAAATAAAAATGGACCCAATCACTTTACCTGAACCTTTTGAAGTAATTATTTAAAACAGTATTGTGTGCCAGGTGGGCACGATGAAATTACCACTACTATAAAGGAATATGTTGAAGCAGGAGTGTTAGTCCCTACAACCACAAGATGTAATAATCCTGTCTGCCAGTAAGAAAAGCAGATGGGACATGGAGAATGGCTGTCAATTATAGACAGTCGAATAAGTTGACTCCTTCTTTTTATGATGCTGTTCCAGATACATCACCTTAATAGAAAGGATCCAGAAATATGATTGGACTTCATATGCAGTTTTTGACTTGGCAAATTCCTTTTCACCATCCCAATAGACCCTAAACAATGGGACCAATTCGCTTTCACTTGGCAGGGTAGACAATATACTTTCACCTGCTTGCCAAAACGGTACATATATATTCCCACTATTTGTCACAGGATCATGGCTTAAGACTTGGATGAATTAAAGCTACTGGGTGTACAGCTTATCCATTACATTGATGATATCTTTTGTAATGGGAATGTAAATTTAAAGGTCTTCCCTGCCCCTAGGCTAAAATGCACCTGGAGCCAGGGGTGGGAAGCTTGTTTTTCAGTAGATACTTCTTGATTGTCCAGTGAGTCAATAAGGTTGTTACATTCTCTGAGCCAGGAGAAGGCTATATAAGCCCTGATGTGTAGCTTTGTTTTGGGGCTAACTTTGAGAAGTGTTATATAATTTGATCTGGATTATTGGAAGCCATTGTCCAGAGCCCCCCAGCTTTAAAAAACCCAGATGTTGAAACCCAGATGGTGATTTGGTATGGTTGTAATGGCTGGACAGTTTGGAAAGCTGTCTACTTGATCTGTTTGTGTCTTGATAATTCTGCCTGTATACTTTGAAGTTTGGGGTGCTGACCTTTTTCCCCTGAATGAGGTAAACGATATATGTTTGACTGATTAAAGTAAGCTTTTTAACCCATTTTGAGTTGCTTTCCTTTACCAAAGCAGATTCAAGAATCTGTGTTGGCAGCAAACCCTGGGGACGCTTGGGGTGCTTGCTGCTACATCTTGATACAGGGAAAAGATGGAAAAGAAGTGGAAAGGCGTTTGACCCTTCTAATTGAGCATATGAAAAGTAAAGGTGGGAAATTAACCCTGTAAAGGTTCAAGGACCAGCTCAAAATGTGAAATTTTGGAGTATACAATGGAACAAGGGGCTACGGGAAATTCTTCCTCAAGCCCGACAAAAGATTCAGGATTTTGCTACCCCTACCAATAAGAAGGAGGCCCAAAAGTTCATAGGATTGTTTGGATACTGGAGGCACCACATTCCCCATTTGGGACGGATTTTAAAACCTTTATATAGAGTCACACGGAAGAAATATGAATTCAATTGGGGACTTGGGCAGAGGTAAGCTTTTGAAGAAGCCAAAGCTGCCATACAATTGGCCCTAGATTTTTGGCCCATGCAAAATGGTCCAGTAGCATTGCAAGTGATTGTACAAGATGATTATGCAAACTGGAGCTTATGGCAAAAACAACAAAGCCAAAATGAACCTTTGGGATTTTGGTGTAGGAAACTCCCTTCATCTGGAGTCCAGTATACACCTTTTGAAAAGCAGTTGTTAGCTGCATATTGCACTTTGGTGGAGACTGAACAACTGACTCTGGGCCATGAAGTGATATTAAGACCTTGAATCCCGATTATGACCTGGGTAATGAGTACCCCAGCTTCTCACAGAATTGGACATGCCCAAGAGGCTATTATAATCAAATGGAAGTGGTATATTCAAAATAGAGCAAAAACAGGCAAAAGCAGTGTCTCTGCTCTACATGAATCTGTAGCAAACATAGAAATTGAGAGTAATGATGCACCCCATGACCCAAAGCAACAGTTGGTACAGTCCACTGTAAAATGGAATGAGGGATATGATGTATTAACTGAGGAACCAAAGAGACATGCAGCGCTTACTGATGGGAAAGCAAAATATTTGGGCCAAAAAAGACATTGGAAAGCAGTGGCCTATAGCCCATGTATGAGAAGGACTTTGGAAAGTACTGGGATAGGTGGAAGTAGCCAATATGCTGAACTTATGGCAGTATATCAAGCCATCAAAATAGAACAAGGGGGACAGTGTCCTATATTCACTGATTCATGGGAGGTAGCTAATGAGTTAGCTACATGGATGCCCATGTGTAAAAATGAAAATTGGAAAATTCATGGCAAACAAGTCTGGGGCAAAGAATTATGGGAAGATATCTGGAACATGTCTTTGTTCACTGACTTGTCAGTTTTTCATGTAGATGCTCATGTGGCCCTCACCACGCCAGAACGTGAATACAATGCTCATGCTGATCGACTGGCAAAGATTGCTACTGAACATACTGTCCCTACTTTGACAACAACTGATGATCAAGTATTAGCAAAATGGGTCCACCAAACAGCAGGCTATTTGGAGGTCCAGGCCACACACCAGTGGGCACAAGATCGAGGTATTAGTATCTCTTATTCACTGTTAAAACAGATAGCAGAAGAATGTCACATGTCAATTGGAAAAGGAGCAAACTGTTCCACTGGTAATAACTGGAGAGATAGCAAGAGGAAAATCCCAGCCCAAATCTGACAAATAGATTATATTGGTCCACTACCACTAGATAAAGGATGCAGATTTATATTAACTTGTGTTGAAACCTATTTAGGTGTACTTGTGGCTTGTCCTTATAAGAATGCAACCCAGAAAAACACTTGTAAAACTCTAGATCTCATAAGTCTATATTATGGAACCCGAATGCAGATTCAAGGTACCAATGGGTCACATTTCAAAGGCAATGAAATGAAGAAGTATTGTATACTAAACAATATAGAATGGATATATCATATTCCATATTATGCAGAAAAATCTGGGTTAATTGAAAGAATGAATGGATTACTGAATGAACAGTTGAGGAAGATAAGTTCCAATAATTCATATAAACATTGGAAGGATAATTTGTTCATGGCTTTGCATAATTTGAATAATAGACCATTGGGAGGAAGTACACCTCTAGCCAGAATGATGACCCCAAATCTGCAAATTAGAAAACAGCAAACACATAAGATCCCAAATATTGAGTATTGGACCTTGAGGCCAGATGTCCTAACACCATACCCAGGAACACCTGGTTCGGTGGGGTATGATTTACATTGTTTAGAGGACTTTTGGTTGGACAGAAAAGAAATAAGAAAAATCTCCACTGGGGTATGCATAAGAATCCCTAAAATCACTTTGGACAGATTTTACCCAAATCAGGATTAGCAGCTCAAGGAAAACATGTATTGGCTGCAGTAATAGATTCTAATTATCAAGGAGAAATTGTTGTAACATTCCATAATTTAGGTGAAGGACCCATACAGATTCATAAAAATGATAGGATAGTTCAAGTGGTAATCATTCCTTGTAAAACAATACCACTTGTAAAAACTGACTCTCCTTCCAAAATAACTGTCAAAGGAACTGAAGGATTTGGTTCTACTGATAGAATAAAACCAGGAGCTAAAGTATGGGTAAAACGGAAAACAGATGATGTTCCAAAGGCTACAGAGATTGTAGCACATGGGAGGGATAACACTGTAACCATTGTTTATTCTGGATAAGATCATTACAAAATTGTACCCTGAACTCATTTATTCTACCGTGAGTGAGGCTACAATAATCTGGTTATTGTCTCTTTGCTTCTTCTTGACTTTTTGTCTTTTCACCTTGTTTGCTAGATTTGTTTCCTCAGTCTTGGTACCTTCCACCTGTATATTCTGGTAGCTTAAGCTGGATGTCACCTCCTGTCTCCAACTGTGATGTGTCATCCTTAGACCTGGCATCAAGCATATTAAGAACTGACCTCTCAAATGAGACCCCTCGGAACAGGGACAGCTCTACATCTGATTTTAGCAGCAAGTAGCCATGGAAGAAGAGACCTTCACCCCTTACCACAAGATTTTGGGGCCCCATTTATTCGGAGTGGGGGGAATGATGGGGAGCTTGTGCTCAAGCCCCACCCTAAAATATGGTTTTATGTGTTTATTGTGTGCTCTTCTTGTTATATTGTGGTGAAATTTTGTTGACACCAGTTATCCCTAGTGTATTTTTGCCAAGTAAAGGATCTCAAATATCTTGGGGCCGAATGTAAGGGTTATGGGATTTAAAGATCTTCCATGCCCCCATTGTACTTGCTGACATAGCAGGAAGGGGTGGAGGAAGAGGAAGTGGAAGCCAAGCTAGAGTTACTTCGGTGGCTAGCAGTGGCGGCAATGGTGGCAGCAGTAGCAGAGGCAGCGGAAGTGGAAGCGGGAACCCCTTTTTGAGTCAGCCAGAGTTTCTGCTAAGGACTCCTGCTGAGGACTGCCAGGGGCCAGAGCTGCTGGGAGGGCGCTTCCTGGACACTGGCTGGTTGCTGTGATTGGGGAGAGGACGACCTTTGCCTGAAGGTAGCCTGTTCTGTTTTAAAGGCTTGAGAATGTGGTTGCTTTCTACTTTATCTACCTGTGCCAATTTTATAACTACTCTGATGGCATTGACTTTCTGGTTTGGGGACTCAGTCTTTTGGTATTTTAATAAATGTTCTAGCTTATTCCCGCATATAGAAAGCCTGATATATTTTGTGATTGATAACTACATCGGCATATCTGTAATTACCGTAGGCATTGTGAATATTGCATTGCTGATACAACTCCCTGAACCCCTGTTCCCACAAACTCCACACTGAGCGCTCCCTTTGTCTTTGTCATTTATGGCTTAATAATTCTGGAAACCAATATAGCTGCTGGTGATTCTCTCCTGATGTCTCTATGTATATATTTCTTTCTTGATTTCATTTTATGTCTTGATTATTTATTTGTTTTTGCCTTTTTCTGATAACATGAATGTAACTCCTTATTTTTGTTTTAGCTTCATTTAATGCAAAGTTATATTTTCTGTTTATGAATTTGTTATAAAAAAGTGTTTAACAATTGTTAAAAGGAAGAAAATTTAGTTTTTTTTCTAATTCATTGTATTAATTTTACGATTTTTTTAATGATTAAACCATTAACAATTAAAATCTTAAAACCTGGGTCTATGCTTTCTTTACTTGTCTTTCATAAGATTTAAAATAATTATTTTCAACGCATCAGCTGTAATTATTCTTCTGTTTCTTCAGCTGTTTTAATTTAAGATTTTTTAGGGTGACTCTATACTCACTGACTTCTTTCCCCTCAACCTTAAGACCATTCTTCTTTTATACTTATTTATTTTCCAAATGTGTTAATAATTTCTGATTTACACCATTCATTTCTGCCAGATTTTGAGTTGCAAAATTTCTCCCCATTTTTGCCCTATGCACCACCCCAAAATAGTAATCCCACAGGATATCCCATCCTCCAATCTGCTCTCTCCCATTTCTTCCACCATAACCCCTTAGATCTTTTGAATAGGACACAGTGGATCTCTATGGGCCAGTGCCTGTATATCTCATTTCCCAATTGCATGTAAAATAGTATTAATAATAGTATATATATATATATACATGTGTGTGTGTTTAAACATTTGATTTTAAAACTTGGAATTCCAGGTTCGTTCCCTTCCTCTCTTGTCACCCATACTTACTGGGAAGATAAGAAGTTCAGTATACGTTGTATATGTGCAGCTAATGCAAAATATTAACATAATAGATATATTGTAAAAGACTTACTATATTTCCTTCCCTCCTATCCCACCTCCCACTTGTTATCTTCTCTACTTTGATCCCATCCCTTTTCAAAAGTGGGTGCTTCCAATATCCCCCCCAGCCTGCCCATCATTCCCCCTGTCATCCCCTTCCCCCCCACACTCTCCTGTAGGGTGAGATACCCTATTTAGTGTGTATTTCATCCCTACCTGAGACAAATTGAATGAGAATAAAATTGAAACATTCCTTTTTGCCTTCCTATTCTTCCCCTCCATTGTTACCATTTTCCCTTGCCTTTACTATATAAGATAATTTACCCCATTCTGCCTCTCCTCATCTCCTCTCATTATATTCCTCTCTCACCTCTTAATTTCACCTTTTAAGTATCATTCCATCTTATTAAATAGGTTATGTTCCCTCTATCTATGTATACCTGTAAACATATATACACACATTCACATAAGTATTCATATGCCTGTATACCCTCTGATATAGGCATATATATATTCCCTTCAACTATTGTTATTCTGAGAAAAGTTTCATCAGTTACAATTATTGTTTTTCCATGTAGGAATGTTAATAGTTCAACTTTGATAAGTTCCTTATGATTTATTTTCCCTGTTTACCTTCTCATGCTTCCCTTCCTTCTTCTATCTAAATGTCAAATTTTCTATTCAACTCTGGTTTTTTCATCAAGAATGCTTGAAAGTCCTCTATTCCACTGAATGACCATATCTTCCCCTGAAACATGATACTCAGTTTTGCTGGATAGGTGACTCTTGGTTTTAATCCCAGCTCCTTTGCCCTATGGAATATCATATTCCAAGCTACCAGATCCTGATTGTGTTTCCACAGTATTCAAATTGTTTCTTCTTGGCTCCTTGTAATATTCTCTCCTTGATCTGGGAATTCCAGAACCTGGCTATAATATTCCTAGGAGTTTTCTTTTTGGGATCTTTGTGAGGAAGTGATTGTTGGATTCTTTCAATCTCTATTTTGCCCTCTGGTTCTAAACTATCATGGTAGTTTTCCTTGAGAATTTCTTGGAGGATGTTTTCTAGGTTCTTTCTTTCATCATGACTTTCTGGTAGTCCAATAATATTTAAATTATCTCTCCTGGATCTATTTTCCAGGGGAGTGTTTTTTTCCATGAGATATTTCACATTGCCTTCTATTCTTTCATTTGTTTGGATCTGATTAACAGCATATTGATTTCTCATAAAGTCATTTGCTTCCATTTGCTCCAATCTAATTCTTAAGGAATGATTCTCCTCAGCGAACTGTTGAGATTCCTTTTTCATATGGCAAATTCGACTTTTTAAGGCATTGTTCTCCTCATTGCCTTTTTGAGCCTCTTTTGCCATTTGATTTAGTCTGTTTTTTAAGGTTTTATTTTCCTCAGTCATTCGGCTGACTCTCATTTCATAATTTTCTTGCATCATTCTCATTTCTCTTCCCAATTTTTATTCCACTTCTCTTATCTACTTTTTAAGGTCCTCTATGGCCTGTGACTAGCTCATATTTTTCTTTGAAGCTTTTGGTACAGGATTTCTGACTTCACTGTCTTCCTCCTGTTCCATGCTTTATCCTTTTTTTCCCCCAAAATAGGAGTCTAATGTTGGAGTCTTCTTTTTGGTTTGCTTCCTTTGACTAGCCATATTGCCTCTCAAGTACTTGACTTTAGGGCTTTTTGCCATGGTAGGACTCTGCTACCAGACAGAGGATTTTCCATCCCAAACACTGGGGTATTCTCAGCTGCCAAAGGTATTAGTTGGGTGCCCTCACTGAAGCCTCCACATTCTCTGGCAAGTGGACACACACCCAAGGATCTCTACACTAGACCACAATCTAGATCCAAACAGGTTAAAGCAAGAGCAATTACCTCTCAGACTGTTTGGTTGGACCCCTTACCATCTGCAGGCCAGTGGTTGAAGCTGTAATGTGGCACAGGCTGCACCTATGCATTTCAGAGGCTTCTTGCCCTGGGGGCAAAAGCCAACGCACTCCCAACTACTGGATCCCAAAGTCCACATGGCACTGACCTCTCACTTTGCCGTTGGCACCTATGTGTTCATAATTCTGGACCACCACAGCTGCTGGTGAAAGGGAGTCCCTCCAACTGGCAGCTAGTCAGGCCTGCCCTGGGGCTAAAACTTTGGTGTGGGACTAGGCTTGGCTCACAGAACTCTTTACTGGCTGCTTCCTGCCAGCCTTCTGGCTGTCCTCAGTGGGAGGTCTTCTCTGTGTCATGTTGGGGGTTCTGTAGCTCCAAAGTTGTTCAGAGTCCCCTTTAACATGGATTGGAAGTGGTGAGAGACCACGCAGAGGTCCTGTTTCTACTCTGCCATCTTGACGTTGCCCCACCCTCCCCTCACACATTTCTATTTATTATCCTTTTCCTTTTGCAATTTTGTTTATCCGTTAATTTTTTTCTTGCTCTTATGTGACTGTCTGTCTTTTTCCTCTGAATTATGCAATCAAATAGAAACTTCTTTTCTTACTTAGATATTTGAAAAATAATTTTCTGTAATGTTGTCTAGAAAGTTGTAGCAGCAAGCACCCTAGCATCCCCAGGGTGGCTGCCAAGGTTCTTAGATCTGCTTTGATAAAGGAAAGCGAGTCAAAATGGGTTAACAAGCTTACCTTAATCAGTCAAATATGTATCCTTTACCTAGTTCAGGGGAAAGAGGTCAGCACCCCGAACTTCAGAATACACAGACAGAATTATCAAGACAGAGAAACAGATCAGGTAGACAGTTTCCAAACTGTCCAACCATTACATCCATATCAAATCAACATCTGGGTTTCAACATCTGGGTTTTTCAAAGCCGAGGGGGCACTCTTAACAACAGCTTCCCAGAATCCAGATCAAATCACAGAACACTTCTCAAAGTGAGCCCCAAAACAAAGCCTCAAATCAGGGTTTATATAGCCTTCTCCTGGCTCAGAGAATGTAACAACCTTATTGATTCACTACCCAATCAAAAAGTATCTACTGAAAAATAAGCCTCCCACCCCAGGCTCCAGGTGCACTTTAGCCTAGGGGCAGGGAAGATCTTTAAATTTACATTCCCATTACAATAGGTCATATTTCCCCCAAACTTTTCATTACTACCTTTTTGGCTGTTCCAGTATTTTGTTCTTTGTTTTATATATCTCGTGTGATTAATTTTTTTGTGGTACCTATTTTGGTTTTCTTTCTACTATACAATCTATGATACTGTCTTGTAGAGCTTGTCCTTTTTTTTTTTCTATTGTCCTTCACTTTTAGAAAAAAAAAAGCACCAACACCTGCAGCTGATAGAGAAGATATGGACCAATGCTAGGACTTTTCCTATGTACCTAAATATGTTGTTTATTATTTACCTCCCTTTGGTTGTTATTTCAACCACTTGCCTGAAATTATGGGATCTCATGCCTTCCAAATCTTCTGGAAAATAATTTTCCCCAGGGTCTCTGATTCATCTTTTCCTGAACCAAGATGAGATGTTTACTTCACCAGATCTTTGTAGCTACTAACCAATGCAAGGTCCACATATACCTTTATTGACTGTATCATTTCACCCATAGGAGCAGTCATCAACAGTACTGTTTCCCAGTATTAAAACTCTCTGTCTCTCTCTCTGTGTCTCTCTCTCTCTCTGTGTCTCTCTCTCTCTTTCTCTCTCTCTCTTTCTCTGTCTCTCTCTCTCTGTTTCTCTCTCTGTCTCTCTCTCTCTGTCTCTCTGTCTGTCTCTCTGTCTCTCTCTTTCTGTCTCTCTGTCTCTCTCTCTGTCTCTCTCTCTCTCTGTCTGTCTGTCTCTCTCTCTCTGTCTCTCTCTCTCTCCCTGTCTATCTCTCTCTCTGTCTCTCTCTGTCACATTCCCTTCTTTTTTCTCTTTAGCCACACTACTATAGTATCTCTTTTTATCTTCATCTTTTGTCTTTGATTGATTACAGTACACTATAGGTTCCTCTTTAACTTTTCCTCCCCTCTTAACTTTAATATTTTTCATTACCCTTCTGTTTTGTTAATTATTTCCACAATAAGCTTTAATTCATCTGGTGATGTAGTGTTATGAGACTTAATCCATGATTTCTCAGATCTACTTTAAACATTGTCACCTTATTTACATTTAGACAATATTCAAATTTTTTCTTCCTGGCTGCTTATAATATTCTCTCCTTGATCTGGGAATTTCAAAATCTGGCTATAATAGTTTCCTTTTTGGGATATTTTTCAGGAGATGATTGGTGGATTCTTTCAACCTCTATTTTTCCCTCTGGTTCTAAAATATCTGGGCAGTTTTCCTTGGAAATTTTTTGGAGGATGATTTCTAAGTTCTTTCTTTGATCATGGCTTTCATGTAGTCCAATAATTTTTACATTATCTCTCCTGGATCTATTTTCCGGGTTAGTGGTTTTTCCCATGAGATATTTCACATTGCCTTCTATTCTTTCATGTGTTTGGATCTGTTTGACAGCATCTTGATTTCTCATAAAGTCATTAGCTTCCATTTGCTCCAATCTAATTTTGAAGGAATGATTTTCCTCAGTGAGCTTTTGAGATTCTTTTTCCATCTGGAATATTCGACTTTTTAAGGTATTCTTCTCCTCAATGCCTTTTTGATCCTCTTTTGCGATTCAAGTCACTCTATTTTTTAAGGTGTTATTTTCCTCAGTCAGTCTGTTTACTCTCATTTCATAATTTTCTTTCATCGTTCTCATTTCTCTTCCCAATTTTTCCTCCACTTCTCTGGTCATGATCTATCTCTACAATTTAGGGCGATAGGAGGGCCAGCCCACTAGCATGCTTGTGCAACCCTGTTAAGGAGACATTGTGGGAATGATGACTGAATGAGATGTTAGTTCATGGAGTTTTTCCCTAGCTTTGGGGGTTCATGTATCCTAGATCCCGGGAGTAGAGAAACTGCTTTATCTATTGCATATAATTTCTGTTTTGGAGAGATTTGAAATGTGGAGATAAGAGAAAATGTCTAGTTTTTAATCTTGCTAATCATATTACTTATAAGACCAGTCCATTAATTCTTGCGTATTTCGTTGTCCACTCTAATCTGTATAATTTTGTTAATTTCTATTTTATAGTTTGCTTTGAGCTATGTGTTTGCTTACTATCTTATGTGTGGTGTGTTTTGAATCTTTAGTGAATATAATAGATTCAATCTGAGCTCATTTCAAGAGACAACACTTGGAGCGGAAGGTATAAGGAGAACAATAGGACAATCAATTAGACTGGACACTGAGACCTACCATACTTTAAGCCAGGCAGGGTAATAAAATAGAGAGGTAAAGAAAGAGTAGAGAGTGTTATAGATGATGCTGCATTCATCATAGATACATATGAAAATGAGCATTAAAAGTTAGTAGCAAGAATAGAAGAAAGAAAGTCAAGAAAAGCATTGCACAGTCCACCCTTGGCTTAGGGTCCTCCATCCTGACTGGACTTTGACATCTACAAGGGAGTCACTTGTAGCCTTTAGCTAAGTGGTAACTTTAAACCTTTGGTCAAGTAGAGGAGGAGAGACAGGGAGAGAGAGAGAGAGAGAGAGAGAGAGAGAGAGAGAGAGAGAGAGAGAGAGAGAGAGAGAGAGAGAGAGAGAGAGAGAGAGAGAGAGAGAGAGAGAGAGAGAGAGAGAGAGAGAGAGAG
>NW_027185793.1:13840432-13913861 GCF_028583685.1 Petaurus breviceps papuanus | reverse complement strand
AGAGAGAGAGAGAGAGAGAGAGAGAGAGAGAGAGAGAGAGAGAGAAGGGGGCCTGGATTTTCAGAGAAAAATCTTGTAGAAGTTGAGTTCAGTAAGACAAGACTTGTGGAAATGTGTCTCCCAGATTAGTCTTCAAATTTAGGCATGGAGAAGCTATATTGATTTACATACATTTATATGCTTATCCAAATATTCCCCCACCCTGTCCCTGCTTTGAAACTTTCTTTTTGTAATATTGTGAGCTGTGCCCTTGCAAGTAAGAAGCTGCAAATGTCAATGAGTCTGGTAGAAGTCACATCTTATGTCCTTGGTTATTATTTTGTATGAACTCCAGAGTAAACTGGGTTTAAGACTTGGTCTTTGAGAAAGAAATCTAGCAGATTAATAAGATTAATAAGGCAGCTTTAAGCCAACAAAATGTACCTTATTTTGGGCAGAGCATCCTCAGCTAAAGAGAGGGAGAGAGACAACTTATTAGCAGATATTCATACCATTATATCAACTCTCTAGCCCTCTCTCTTTGTATAAATATATGTATGTATGCATGCATGCATACACATATATATGTTTACAAAATTATAATATATATATGCCCACACGCATTGAAGTGTCACAGTGGATTGAATGTAGGACTATCAGGAAGAACTGAATTCAAATTCTACCTTTAGCATTTACTGCCTTTATGAACCTTGGCAAGTTACTTAACCTTCCTTGAGACTCAGTTTCTTTATCTGTAAAACGGGAATAAGAAAAACATCTACCTCACAGGGCTCTCCCTCTGCCTCTCTCTCTCCCTTAAAACACTACAAAAATACTAGCTTTAATATGTGTATGCACACACTATGTATAATATATGTAACATATATATATAGTGTGTGTATGCAATGTATGACAGATATAATGTATGTTTATACATATAAAATGTGTGCATCTACAACATGTATTTTGTATACATATGTGTGCATATACACATATATAATGGATGCATTTTGTGTGTGTGTTATACATATAATCTCCACTTAGTATAGATTATAAATTACTTAATTTAGAATAAAATCTGAGGACAATTCGAAGAAGCCATAGTAACCTAGACAATTATTTCTCATCATTTTCAGTTTTCCCCCCTAGAATAATACAGAAAATTAGAAACCATGATTCTTTCTCTTTACAGTCTGATTGTACCTCAATTTCATTTTGTTCTGAATTTAAAAAAATCACTAAATTGCATTAGAACGTCAGTCTTCGTTAACAAATAGAAAAAGATTTTTCTTCTTTAAAAAAATGATTTGTTAGGGTGCCTTAAATAAATGTTACAAAAGTTTAAGATATGCAGGAGGAAGAAGCTTCTATTAAATTCTTACTGTGATTCTAAAGTCTTTTTCTGACAGTACATCAATTACAGATACCTGAATCCCCATTAATAAATGCGTCAGGGAATTAGCTGCTGGGCTGACAGTATTTCTGTTATTTATTTTAATAAAAACCTTAGATTATATACTACTAGATATTTTTATCCCATTTATTTTCCCAGTAAAACCTGTGAACCTCTATATTCCATGGTCTTAAGCCTTTCCTTATTTGTCCCTTTCTTCCTTCCTACCCCACTCCAGATTTTTCCACCCTGGACAATATGAGTTTGAAACTGTGCTTCAGAAAATAGAATTTCTGTAAACATCTAACAGGCAATAAGAGAAAAGTTTAAGATACTCCTTCAGTATACACAGGAAAAGGAATCTGTAGGACTTTTAAAGATTGTTGAATAGGATGTAAGAGATGTGGTTCATGAAATCCCCCAAGAAGAATATGCTCAGGGTCCTGCTTCCAGAAACATTTGATGAATTTTAATGGAAGTGCCCTCCCCAACGAAAAGCATGTATAGTTACAGACAATGCTGTCAATACTTCCGGACTGTTAACCCTTCATCTTCTCATCAAGATCCAGCTACAAATTATTTTATCATGTTACAAATAGGGAAGAAAGCAGAATGAGAACATGTCATCATGCCTTTCAGGAGGAAGTCTCTGACGTCTCTTCTTTCATCTAAGGGACTGTATCATTGCCCATTTTCCCATTGCATTCAAAATACTACTGCACCCCATACCCAAACACTTTTCTTCAGAAAAGTGATGTGCCTGAATGGACACTTATTTTATTGGCAAAACAAGAGGGGCTTCATCTTGTGGTTTGGAATGTGGCAAGATGTGACAGAACTAGTATTATATAATGCATTGTAAAGTAACAAAATGCAACAATTTAGAAAATAGAAAATAATCTTTCCCAGAAATATAAACTTTTCTTTAAAGCATTTAAAACTATTTATTGAGAGTGGATATTTATTTCCTGAATCACTTGGGAACTGTTCAATAATTCACTATGAGATAAAGAATGGTTCAGTAATTCGCTTGTATCACTTTGGCTGACATATATAGAGTTCTGGCTTCTATTTCCAGAACTTGATAGAAATTGTTTCTTTCAAGTTCATGAATTGCCTCTTTATTGCTAATTCCCCCAAATATATTCTTCTTTAATCTCTGCTACTTTAACACTTTTGACCATTCCTCCTTCTGAGGAATTCTCTCTTTTTTTCTTTTTGTTACTGCTCTGTCATGGATATATTTCTACATGTCTTTCTCAATATTTCTAAATATATTTTGCACATTCATTATCCATATCCTACCCCATTCAAAGACATAACCCAGAATTATTTCTTTTCACTGTCTGGTTACATTTTCTCCCCCCCCCTTCTCTTCTCTCTGTATCTGTCTCTGTCTGTCTCTGTCCGTCTGTCTGTTTCTCTCTCTCTCTCTATCTCTCTCCCTCCCTCTCTCTCTAGCTCTCTGTCTCTCTACCCCTCCCTCTCTCTCTCTTTCTCTCTGTCTTTCTCTCTCTGTCTCTGTCTCTTTGTCTGTCTCTCTCTCTCTTTCTCTCAATAGCTTCCTAATCGGTCTACATATAACTAGTCTTTCTCCCTCTCCAAACTGTTCTCAGCAGACCTATCAAGTTGTTATTTCCAAAGGAGAAATCTGAGCATGCGATTTCTGAGAGAATTGAGTAGATTAGGACAGCAAGTGGTTAATAATGGGAAGTGAGTAAACTGATTGCATCTTGTGACTCAATTCTGGAGCTAGATTTTTTTCTATTATGTTTTGGGACTAAGCCAATTTTTGTTCGGCGAGAAAATCTTATTCAATTGTGAGAATTGGAAGAAAACTTTATTGTATTGTTTGAACCTTGCCCTACATAGCTGTGTAACTTGAGCACAATTTCTTGCTGCTTAGAGACCTTTAACCAAAGATCTAGTTTATGCTGACCAGAAACTCAGTCAGATCCAACAACTGATATAGTTTTCTTACAGTTATACATTTCAAGCAACTCACATGTCTTATCTGAAAATTGTCCCCATACTGATCAATTAATGATCAATTCCTTGTTCCTTTGATTGCTTAAAGACACTTGTGGGGAGTGGGATCCTTCTTTTATAAATTCAGAGATTTCTCTTCCTAAACCAAAAAGTTCCTAATCTTTCCTCCAATTAGAAATCATATTACCTAATGTTGTATTATTTCCTTTTAATTAACTGGTATTATTTCATTGTGTTTAATGCATTAAAATCTGTCTCCCCATGTATTTAAGGGTCAAGGAGGTAAGCTCTTGGTGTGTTAGGCAATTGGTATGAATTTATCAAAAACTCATATTCATGGAAGACTGAACCTTTGCTTCCTCAGTCATTTCATTTTTCACCCATCACACTTCCTTGTTCAATAAACTCTACTGGCTCCCCAGTACATTTAAGTTTAAATATCATCTCTTGGTTTTGGCATTTTAAAAACTTCACAACCTGATTCCAAGTTCCCTTTCCAATTTTATTATACCTTATACTTCTTCACATGATTTATCTTCCAGTAAGACTAGCTCCCTTGCTTTTCCCCACATAAGAAATTCCAAATAATCTCTGTGTCTTTGAAGAGGTAGTCCTAGAATGAATCCTTTCTTTACTACCACTTCTTAGAATCCCTAGTTTCCTTCAAAACCCACCTCAGAAGCCAAAAGCCTGCCCTTATAACTTCTCAAACTGCTAGTGTCTCCTTCCCCAAATCAGTTTTTACAAATATTTTGTATGTACCTTTTTTTTGGAGGAGGGAATGCAAGCCAATTGGGGTTAAGCAACTTGCCCAAGATCACACAGTTAATAAATATCAAGTGTCTGAGGCTGGATTTGAACTCAGGTTCTCCTGACTCTAGGGCCAGTAATGTATTCACTCTGCCACCTATCTGCTCTGCATGTACTTTTATATGCATATATTTTCTCACCCAAAAGAACATAAACTTCTTAAAGGCAAGAACTGTTTCATCTTCATATCCTAGTGCTTAACAAGGTGACTGACAAATCAAGATGCCTAATGTGCAATAAATGTTGACTGATTTTCTGTATATAATCCCTTAATTTCCTGAGAGGTTTCAGGACAAAATTATATTTTCTTCATTTCATATCAATGATCAAGATACTGATTGAGTTCGTTGAGGATACCTTTCACTCTTCACTATAGCATTTGATTTACATTGTTTAAAGTTATCAAGGAAATTATGATAGCCTATATAAAATTTGTTTCCTTTATCTATTTCCAATTTGTAGCATCAATGGTTATTTAAATATATTTAGACATTAAGTTAAGAGAGGTGTGGGAGACCACATAGGATCCCGACTTTTACTCCCAACAATGATGTAAAAGAGAACTAGATTGAGCAATGAACAGGTATTTAAAGAGAAATGAATATCAGTAAGCTCTTTTGTCCAGTCTAGAACAGAACAAAAATATAGACAGAAGCTATGGAAAATACAATGTATTATAGCAGAAAAATCGACATGAATGCATGAAAATAGTAGAAACCATGTATATTATACATGGAGATACCCAAAGCTCAGACATAACGAGAAAAGCTAAAAAAAAAAAGTAGCAACTATCCAAGTCCCTTAGTGAAGGAAATTTCAGTGGATAGATAAAAGATCATCTAACCACATGATAAGGGCAAGTTCATGGAAAAGGGAAAAGAATCAGCAGTGACCAGACCTGAATAATCCAAGGCAAGAAGTGAATACCATCCAGCATCCTGATAGGGGACTACTGACCAAGGAAGTCCCAGGATATAAAGACTGCCCAATGTCATGATGAAGGCAGACCTCAGGGAACAAAGAATTTATCCTAATGTCAAGATAAAAGAACTATAAAGGAGAGGGAATAAAAGCAGGAGCTCCTTGACTGGGAAAATCTTACTGGGAACAGGTCACCCA
Source organism: Petaurus breviceps papuanus (assembly GCF_028583685.1). NCBI lineage: Eukaryota > Metazoa > Chordata > Mammalia > Diprotodontia > Petauridae > Petaurus > Petaurus breviceps. The sequence continues at coordinate 13,908,571 of NW_027185793.1, read as the reverse complement.
TTATACTGATTTGGAAAACTACAGATAAGACAGATAAGATAACCAGGAAAATATTAGGAAAATGGAAGACAACCAAATACATTAACTGTGAAAGTCCCATGGGAGACAGACACAACCACCCAGAACGCTCATTGGAGAAGTATAAATGGGCAAAAAAACTTCCCAGTTCCTTGATCAAGAAACCAAGTAATAAATGAAGTGGAGGACTGATACCCCTTAGGATCATTATCAAGAAAGACCTGTGAAAAACAGACACCATTCAGTAATATGATCAAGGATAAACCAACCCCAGATCTTAGACAGGAAAAAAAAATTAAAACTTTTTAAATGTGATGAACAAAGAAAATGGAAATAAACAGTAGGATCCCAGGACAAAACAAGTATCTATATAACCCCCAAATCAAGAAGTGAGGCAAGAAATATGGGTAAAAAGAAACAAAACACTATGAAGAAACGTGTTAGCAGTTTTAGTACATGATAAAAACCTAGAAGAGGAAATCAATTTCACAATAACTAGAAGCTGAGTCTTAGATAATAAAAGTATTTTCTCCAGAAGTATTACAAGAGTACCTGGAAGAAAAGAAGCAAGAGATAAAAAAGTGTAATAAAATTTACAGAAGAAAGAATTTTAAAAGGGAAATTTGTAGCTTACAAGAGAAAGTGGAAAACCTTACCCAAGAAATAAGATACCTAAAAATAAGAAATAGATCAAAAAGGCATTGAAAACTCCATGAGACAAGAAGAAATGTTATTTTTTAAAAATGAAAAGATTGAGAAAGATAAATTAAAATTGAAAATCTCTATTAAAATTACAACTGGAAGACTATTTAAGCAGATACAATTTAAGTCTAATAAAATTACCTGAAAATCATGATTCATTCCTTCAAGAAATAAAAACTAAATTTCAGGAGATCACCCAGATATGCCTAGAAAATATCTACAAATTGCCCCTTGAAAAAGAGAAAGAAAACATAATAATAACGAGAAAGCCCAAAATGAAATACCCACAGGACATCATTGTTACAATACGGAGTTATAGATTGAAGAAAAGGCATTTTAAGTTAGTAGAAAGGGAAAAATAATGTTTAAGTACCAAGGAATTCCTGGCAAGTTCACCTAAGATTTGGAAACTACCACTATAAAAGATAAGAGGTCTTGAAATATGACATTTCAAAAGGTATACAATTAAAAAGAACTTTCCCCGGAAAAGTAAGTTCATCTTAAAGGGGCAAATGAATCTTAAATTCAATAGAGCATTCCAAGCACTCCTAATCATAAGGTCAGAGGTGAAAAGAAACTTTCAAATACAAAAATGGGAGTCAAAGGAAACTTGGAGATGTATATGAATTTGAGCAAATGGAAAGAAGAAAATAAATATTTCTTTAATATTTAATAGTATTTTTACCAATTAGAATAAAACATAATTTTCAATATTTGTTTTTGTAAGATTTTGTTTTCTAAATTTTTCCTTCCTTGCCTTCCCTCTCCCTCTTCCCAAGACAGCAAGCTATCTAATAGGTTATGTATGTACAATCATATTAAAAATATTTACACATTAGTCACGTTGTGAAAGAAGAATCAGAATCAAAGGAAAAACCCACAAGAAAGAAAAAAAAACAAAAAAGTGAAAATAACATGCTTTGATCTGTGCCCAGACTCCATAGTTTTTTCTCTGGATGTGGTTAGCATTTTCCATCAGGGGGTTTTGGAATTTTCTTGGATCACTGCATTTCTGAGAAGAGCTAAGTCTATTATAGTTGATCATCACATAATGTTGCTGTCACTATGTACAGGGTTCTCCTGGTTCTACTCACTTCATTCAGCATTAATTCATGTAAGTTTTTCCAAGTCATTACCAAGTCTGTCTGCTCCTCATTTCTTATATAGCACAATAATATTACATTACATTTATATTCCACAACTTGTTCAGGCATTCCCCAGTTAATGAACACCCCTTTAATTTCCAATTCTTTGCCACAACAAAAAGAGCTGCTATAAATATTTATGTACATGTGGATCTTTTCCCCATTTTTATAAGCTCTAGGATACAGACCTAGAAGTGGTATTGCTGGATCAAAGGGTATGCACAGTTTGGTTGCCCTTTGAGCACAGATACAAGTTGTTCCCCAGAATTCTTGAATTATTTCACAACTCCACCAAAAATTAATGAGTATTCCAATTAAGAAATAAGTATTTATCATGTGCCTACTATATGACAGACACTGTGCTAAGTACTTTAAAAATATCTCATTTGATCATCACAACAACCTTTAAAGATAAGTGCTATTTTTATACTCATTTTATTTTTGAGGAATGGAGGCAAAAAGAAATTAATTTTAATATGGCCACATAGCTAGCAAGTATCTGAGACCAAATTTGAACTCTCCTGACTCTGAGTCTAGCACTCTATGCCATATACAACCCAGATGTCTCTGGGGAAAAAAGTACAGTGGTCATCTATTCCAATAGGAGGAGCAGAATAAACTGCCCATTTCATAACCTCGTTGTTTTCTAGAATCAAAGAAAAAATAGGAAACAATTATGGAAAAAATAATTTTGGTATTTTCATTATGTTTTGATGACCATAGGAAGGGGGAGAGGAAGATGATATAGGGATAACCTAAAGAAGAAATGCAGGAAAGTAGAAGTGACTTAGTATTTCTTGTAACTGGATGGATGAGAAAAAGACTAAATGTGTAGCCAAAAGGGTAGAGAAAAACAGAATGTTGCCTGAAGTCTCCCTAGTTTCCCTCAAAACAACATTAAATCAAGCCTCTGAACAATTTATGGAGCAAGAGAACCCACAAAAAGATGGAGTGAAATCATTTTCCACCGTAAGGTTACATAGAAGGACTTCAGGAAATGTCTGTCTCACTTGGGTAAAAGGGAAGCACAGTCCAGCATGGCAGCATCCAGACAAGTGAGTGGAAGGTTCTCAGCCACAACAAAGATCTGCGACTGAGGCACTGCAGTCTTGGATAAGTATGCCAGGAACATGGCAGGCCAGTTGAGAGGCCTCCAGGCCCAGTGCAGAATCAAACTGCCAGCCCCAGAACCCATGCTATGATAAGTGTGATTACGCAGGCTACCCTAGTACAAGAGGCAAGACGGCAACAAATGAGGCCCTGGTAACAAAAAATGAGTGACAGGGCCCCTGGTATGCAGTAGAAGAATCTTGGGACAATATCCCATGCACTCCAAGAGCAGAGTTAAACTTTGAAAGTCATGAAATAGGTTAGAAAATGAGAAAGAAAAAAAAAATAGAGCCCTGACAGTAGGAAGTTAGTATTGCAAGAGGGAACATCAAAACAGACTCAGAAGAGGAGAACAATGTCAAAACACCTACATTTGAAGTTTCAAAGAGGAATATGAATTGTTCTCAAGTCCAAAAAGTCCCCTTAGAAGAGTTCACAAAGGAGTTTGAAATCAAATAATAGGTAGAAAAATGGGGGAAAGTAATGAGAGTTAATCAAAAGAATCATGAAAAAAGAGTCAGCAGCTTGGAAGAAGAAAACAATTCCTTAAAAAGTACAAATGGCCAAATGGAAAAGGAGGTTAAGAAATCCACTAAATAAACTCCTTAAGAATTAACAAAAATGAAAATCACATTAAAAATATTAAATATTAGATATCAGTAAAATATTAAAAGTTAGAATTAGAATCAGAATTGGACAAATGGAAGATAATAACCATGAGATATTGAGAATCAGTCAAACATAATCAAAGAATGAAAAAGTAGAGAAAATGCAAATACCTCACTGGAAAATCAATTGACCTGAAAAATACATCCAAGAGAGATAATTTAAGAATTATTGGACTACATGAAATCCAGGATTAAAAAAAAGAACCTGAAAAATGTTTTTCAAGAAATAATTAAGTTAAACTGCCCTGATATTCTAGAAACAGTGAGTAAAATAGAAATTGAAGGAGCAAAGTGATGATGGAAGACTTGCTCCAACTACCTCCAGTACCTGAAAAAAATGACTCTAAACAAATTTTAGTGCTACATAACCTAGAAAATGACACAGAGAAACACATTTCCCACTGAATGAAGCTTGGCAAGCAGACAAAAAGGGTGTATCACACCAAACTCTGTGAGGAGCACAGTCCCCTGTGAGGTGTGGAAGAGACAGGCCCAAGCTCCCTTCAGGAGAGTGAATCACTGGCAGCTGTGGTGCATTCTAGACTTCTCATTCCAGAAACACTAAAGAAAAAGTAAAAGGTCAGTGGGGAACTCTGTTGGAATGGGGTGAGAGAAGAGTGTGGCACCTGGGGCTGTGGAGGTAGCAGAAGCTACAAATGCTGCCACTATGTCTGCTTCTGGATACAGGCCTGAATAAATGAGGCAGAAGAAGGCTGGTGTAATGGAGGGGAAGGGTAGGAAGGTGAAATGGAAAAAGACAATTTTACTTACATTTGATTTGGTTTAAGGAGGAAATAACATACACCTGCAATTGTGTATCTCACCCTACAAGAAAGTAGGGGGAAAGGGGATAAGATCGGAGATGATAGAAGAGAGGGAAAATTAAGGGAGAGGGTAATTAGAAGCAAACACTTTTGAAAAGGGACAAGGTAAAAGGAGAAAATAGAATAAATGGGGGGTGGCATAGGATAGAGGAATATATAGTTAGTCTTTCACAATGTGATTAACATAGAAATATTTTGCATGACTACATATGTATAAACTCTATTGAATTGCCTGTCTTGTCTGTGGGAGTGGGAGAGGACGGGAGAAGGGAGAGAATCTGGAACTCAAAGTTTTCAAAACACTTGTTCAAAAAATTGTTTTTTTTTTTTTTTAACAAGGAAGGAGCGCAAAGACAAGATGGAAGAGTAGAAGCAGGACCTCCCCACTGCTGTGGCTTCCACTTTCCCCAATCCATGTAAAAAGGGGACTCTGAACAAACTTTGGAGCTGCAGAACCCACAAAATGACACAGAGAAGCTAACCTCCCACTGAGGAGAGACCAGAAGGCTGGCAGGAATAGGCCAGTAAAGTGCTCTGAGAGCCAAGCCCAGCCCCATGCCAAGGCTTTAGCCCCAAGGCAGGCCTGACCAGCCACCGGCCTGAAGGACTTCAGATCAGCAGCAGCTGTGGCCGTTTCCAGAATTATGAACACATAGATGCAAAGGACAAAGTGAGAAGTCAGTGCAGTCTGGACTTTGGGACCCAGTAAGTGGGAATGCGTGGCTTTTGCCCCTGTGGTGAGAAGGTGCTGAGAAGCTGCACAACCAGCCAGCAACACGTGGCAGCTTCAGTTCCTGGCCTGCAGAGTGTAGGCGAACCAAGCACCAGTCTGAGGGGTAATCGCTCTTGCTTTAACCTGCTTGGATCTGGACTGCAGTGTAGGGTGGAGGTTCTGGGGTGTGTGTCCACCTTGCTAGAGCATGTGGAGATCTCAGAGAGGGCACCCACCTAATACCTATGGCAGCTGAGAAAACCCCAGTGTTTGGGATGAAAGCTCCCCTGTCTGGTGGCAGAGTTCTACTGTGGCAAAAAGCCCAGGGGTCAAGTGACTGAGGGGTGACATGATCAGGCAAAGGAAACTAATCATACAGAAGATTCCAACATTAGACTCCTTTTTGGGGGACAAAATGGAGCAAAGCATAGAACAGGAGGAAGACAGTGAAGTCAGAACTCTTGCACTGAAAGCTTCAAAGGAAAATAAGAGCTGGTTACAGGCCATAGAGGACCTTAAGAAGCATATAAGAGAAGTGGAGGAAAAATTGGGAATAGAAATGAGAATAATGCAAGAAAATTACAAAATAAGAGTCAACAGCCTGATGGAGGAAAATCATACCTTAAAAAATAGAAAAACTCAAATGTCAAAAGAGGCTCAAAAAAGCCACCAGAAGAAGAATTCATGAAAAAGCCAAATTTTCCAGATGGAAAAAGAATCTCAAATGCTTAATGAGGAGAATAATTTCTTCAGAATTAGATTGGAGCAAATGGAAGCTAATGACATTATGAGAAATCAAGATGCTGTTAAACAGATCCAAACAAATGAAAGAATAGAAGGCAATGTGAAATATTTCATGGGAAAAACCACTGACCTGGAAAATAGATCCAGGAGAGATGATTTAAAAATTATTGTACTACATGAAATCCATGATAAAGGTAAGAACCTAGAAATCATCCTCCAGGAAGTTCTCAAAGAAAACTTCCCTGATATTTTAGAACCAGCGGGCAAAATAGAGGTTGAAATACCTTCCGAAAAAGATCCTAAAAAGAAAACTCTGGAATATTGTAGCCAGGCTCTGGAATTCCCAATTAAGGAGAGAATGTTACAAGCAGCCAGGAAGAAACAATTTGAATATTGTGGAAACACAAAGAGGATAACCCAGGATCTGGCAGCTTCTACACTGAGTGATTGAAGGGCTTGGAATCTGATATTCCAGAGGTAAAAGGAGCTGGGATTAAAACCAAGAGTCAGCTACCCAGCAAAACTTAGTATCATGTTTCAGGGGAAAATATGGTGATTCAGTAGAAAAGAGGACTTTTGAGCATTCTTGGTGAAAAAACCAGAGTTGATTAGAAAATTTGACATTCTGATACAAGAAGCAAGAGAAGCATGAGAAGGTAAACAGTGAAAAGAAATCAGAAGGAACTTATCAAAGTTGAACTATTAGCATCCCTACATGGAAACACAATAATTGTAACTTATGAAACTTTTCTCAGTAATTGAAGGGAATAGAAATATGTATATATATGCGCCTATATCGGAGGGTATACAGGCATATGAATACTTATGTGAATGTGTGTATATATGTCTACAGGTATACATAGATAGAGGGCACAGGACCAATTTAACATGAAGTGATGATACTTAAAAGGTGAAATTAAGAGGTGAGAGAGGAATATAATGAGAGGAGATGGTGAGAGACAGAGTGGGGTAAACTATCTCATATAGAAGAGGAAGGGGAAAATGGTTACAATGGAGGCGAAGAATAGGAAGAGAAAAGGTAATGGGTCAACTTTATTCTCATTGAATTTATCTTAGGGAGGGAATGAAATACACACTAAATAGGGTATCTCACCCTCCAGGAGAATGTGGGGGGGAAGGGGATGACAGGGGGAATGATGGAAGGGAGGGCAGGCTGGGGGGGAGGGAAGTTGGAAGCACCCACTTTTGAAAAGGGACTGGATCAAAGTAGAGAATAGATCAAGTGGGTGGTGGGATAGGAGGGAGGGAAATATCATCAGTCTTTACAATATATCTACTATGTTATTATTTTGCATTAACCACACATGTATACCCTATATTGAACTGCTTATCTTCCCAGTAAGGGTGGCTGACAAGGGACGAATGGAATGAATCTGGAATTCAAAGTTTTAAAATAAAATATTCATATATATGTTATTTTTAATACTATTTTACATACAGGCATCGGGGCATTGAGATCCACTTGAAAAGTCGAATGGGCATGGGAGAAAATATGGGAGAGAGCAGATTGGAGGAGGGGCTATGCTGTGGACTGCTATGTTGGGACGGTGGGTAGGAGGAAAATGAGGAGAAAATTTGTAACAAAATCTGGTGGAAATGAATGATGTAAATCAGAAGTTAATAAAGCATTTGAAAAATTATATTAAAATAAGTAAATTAAAATAAATTGTTTTTCTTGTAACCAGGAAAAAACATATACAGGCAATGGAGTATATAAATCCATATTGTCCTACAAGAAAGCAAGGCGTGGGTGGGGGGGGGCAGATTGAAGAGGATAAAGAGAGAACAGATTGTGGGAAGGGGTATTCAAAATGCTTGCCATCTTGGAGTGGAGGTAGGGAAGAGATGGGAAGAGAATCTGTAACTCAAAATCTTTGGTAAATGAATGTTGAAAACTAAAAATAAATTTAAAAAAAAACACCAGTAAGCATTTTGTTTAATGGAGATAAACTAGAAGACTTTCGAAGAAGATCATGGTAAAAAAGATGTCCATTATCAAAAATTCAATATTGTACTAGAAATGTTAGCTTTACTAATAAGAGAAGAAAAAAGTAATTTAAGGAATTAGAATAATCGATGAAGAAATAAAACATCAATCTTTGCAGATAATAAGATTGCATAATTAGATAACTCTAGAGAATAAACTAAAAAAACTACTTGGAATAATAAATAATTTTAGCAAAGTTGCAGGACATAAAATAAACCCACATAAATCCTTGGCATTCCTATATATTTCTTACAAAGCCCCACAGAAAGAAATAGAAAGAGAAATTCCATTTAAGCCTACTGTACACATTATAAAATATTTGGAAGTCTACCTGCCAAAACAGATCCAGGAACTATATTAAAACAAATACAAATTAAAACAAATACATAACATTTTTCATACAAATAAATTCCAAATAAATGGAAAAACATCCATTGTTCATGGTTAGGCTGAGCTAATATAATAAAAACGATGATTTTAACCTAAATTAATTTACCTACTATTACTATACCAAAGTACCAAAAATATTTTTTAAAGCTGGAGAAATAATAATAAAATTCATCCAGAACAAGTTTCAGAATATCAAGGGGATTAGTGGGAAAAAAAATGCTAGGGAAGGTGGCCTAGTTATACCATATTTTAATCTCTATTACAAAGTAGCAATCATCAAAACTACTTGGTCTTGGCTGAGAAATAGAGTGGTGGATCAGTGGAATAGATTAGACACATGAGACACAGTAGTCAGCGACTATAGTAACCGACTGTTTGATAAACAGTTTCTGTCTGTCACTTTTGTCACTATTTGACAAAACCTGCTGGGAAATTTGAAAAATAATATGTCAGAAACTGGACACAGACCAATATCTTATGCTGTATAACGAAATAAATCAAAATGGGTCCACAGTTTAGATACATAGTACCTAAGGATACTATAAGCAATCTGGGAAAGCAAGGAATAGTTTACCTGTCAAATTTATGGAGAAGGGAAGAATTTATGTTCAGACAAGAAACAGAGAGCGTTACACAGTGCTAAGGATTATTTTGATTATATTAAATTGAAAAGTTTTTATACAAACAAAGTCAATGTAACCAAGGTTAGGAGGGAAGTGAAAAATTGGGAAAGAATTTTTTCAACCAGTGGCTCTGATAAAGGCCTCATTTCTTTTAAAAAAAATATATTTACTTTTAGTTTGCAACATTCAGTTCCACAAGTTTTTGAATTCCAAATTTTCTCCCCCTTCCTCTTTCCTCCCTCCCCCGCTTCCCATGGCAGCATGTAATCCAATATAGGTTCTACATATTCCTTCACATTAAACTTTAGTCAAGTTGTAAAGAAAAATTATAACCAATGGAATGAATAACAAGGAATAAGAAAGAAAAAAAAAAACAAAAAAAAACCAGAGAGAGCAAGTAGCTCGCTTCAATCTGCATTCAGACTCCATAATTTTTCTCTGCATATGGATGGACTTTTCCATCATGACTCCGTTGGTGTTGTTTTATAACCTTGTACTGCTGAGATAAGCCCAGTCTATCAAAGTCAGTGATTACAAATATGATGTGTCTATAATTGTGTACAATGCTACTCTGGTTCTGCTCCCCTCACTCAGTATCAGTATACACACACACATATTTGTGTGTGCATATATGTATGCACATATACATATATGTATATATGTGTATATATACACATATATGTATATATATATGTGTGTGTGTGTATAGTGTGTGTGTGTGTGTATTTCTCTCCAGGTCATTATGAAGTCCATCTGTTCCTCATTTTTTGTAGCACAATGGTATTCCATTACATTCATATACCACAACTTGTTCAGCCATTACCCAATTGATTGGCATCCCTTCAATTTCTAATTCTTTACCACCACAAAAAGAGCTGCTATTAATATTTTTGTACGTATGAGAAGGGGTTCATTTCTAAAGTGTACAGAGAAGTGAGACCAATTTATAAGAATAAATGCTATTCCCTAATTGATAAATGGTCAAATGATATGAAGAAGCATTTTTCAAAGGAAGAAATTAAAGATATTTATAATAATATGAAAACGTGCTCTAAATCAATATCGATTAGAGAAATACAAATCAAAACAACTCTGAGGTACCACATCACACCTGCCAGATTTCATGATGAAACAGGAAAATGATAAATATTGGAGAAAGTATGCGAAAATTGGAACACTAATGCATTGTTGGTGGAGTTGTAAACTGATTCAAGCATTCTGTAGAGCAATTTGGAACTATACCTAAAGGGCTATAAAAATGGGCGTACCCTTTGACCCAGCAATACTATTTCTAGAGCTGTATCCCAAAGAGATCATAGAAGTGGAAGAAGGATCCATGTGTACAAAAATGTTTATGGCAGCTCTTGGTGTGGTGGCAAAGAATTGGAAATGAAGGGAATGCACTTCAATTAGGGAATGGCTAAACAAGTTGTGGTATATGATGCAATGGAATACTATTGCGCTATGAAAAATCAGAAGCAGATAGACTTCATAATAAGCTGGAGAGGCTTGTATAAACTGATGCTGACTAAGGGGAGCAGAAACAGAATATTGTACAGAATTACAGACACATCGTATCTGTGATGACTGTCTCTGATAGACTGGGCTCTTCTCAGCAATACAAGCTTATAAGACAACTCCAAAACACTCATGATGGAAAAGGCTATGCACATCCAGTGAAAGAATTATGGAGTCTGAATGAAGATTGAAGCAAATTACTTACTCTCTCTTTAGATTTGTTTTGTTTAGTTTCTTCTTTCTCATTGTTCATTCTATTGGTTATAATTCTTCTTTTCAATTTGAGTAATGTTTAAAGTGAAGTCATATGTAGAACCTATATCAGATTGCATGCCATTATGGGAGGGGAAAAGGGAAAGGAGAAGAAGGGGGAGAAAATTTGGAAGAAAAATCTTGTGTAACTGAATGCTGTAAACTAAAAGTAAATATTAAAAAAAACTGAAGAAAAAAAGAAATAAGGAAAGCTTTACAAAATTGCACAAAATAAAATAAACCCACAAAAATCATCGGAATTTCTACACATTACTAACAAAACCCAGCAGTAAGAGAGAAAAAGATAAATAGCATTTAAAATAACTGTAAGCCATGTAAAATGCTTGGGAGTCTGCCTGATAAGAAAAACAGAGGAGCTAGATTAAAATAATAACAAAAACCTGACAATTTTACCTAAATTAATTTACATATTCAGCACCAAAGCAAGCTACCAAAAATTATTTGGCATATCTAGAAAAAATAACAAAATTCATCTGAAAGAACAAAAGGTGAAGAATATCAAAGAAATTTATGAAAAAATGCAAAGAAAGATGGTCTACTCGTACCATATCTAACATAATATTATAAAGCAGCAATAATCAGCACCATTTTGTACTGGTATGAAACAGAGTGGTGGATCAATGCAATAGTTTAGGCACACAAGACACAGTAATACATGACTATAGTAAACTATATCTATAGTGATATGAAAAAATGCTCTAAATCACTATAATAATTTATTGTTGACAAGGCCCTTTAAAGACTCTCTTCTGAAATAAGAATTCACTATTTGACAAAGACTACTGTGAAAACTAGAAAATAATGTTGCAGAAAATAGGCACAGACCAATATTTTACACCCTGTAGAAAGATAAATGGGTACATGATTTAGATACAAAGGGTGAAAATATACACAAATATAATATAAGCAAATTAGCAGAGCAAGGAATAATTTATCTGTCAAATATATGGAGAAGGAAAGAATTTATGACCAAACAAGAGATAGAGAATATTACGAAGTCCAAAATGGATAATTTTGACTGCACTAATTTAAAAATATTTTGCACTAACAAAACCAATGCAATCAAAATTTGAAGGAAAAGAAAAATCTGGGAAATAATTTTTACAGTCAATATTTCTGATAAAGATGTCATTTCTAAAATATTGAGAAAACTGAATCAAATTTATAAAAATGCAAGGCTTTCCACAACTTACAAATGCTTAGACACTATGAACAGGAAGTTTTCAGATGAAATTAAAACTATGTATGGTGATATGAAAAAAATTCTCTGAATCACTATTGATTTGACGAATGCAAATTAAAACAACACTGAGGTACTACCTCACACATATCAGATTGGCTAATATTTCAGAAAATGTTAAATGATAAATGTTGGAGAAGGTGTGGGAAATTTGGGACTCTGATGCATTGCTGGTGTAAAACAATATGGAACCATGACTAAAGGGCAATCAAAAAGTCATTCCTTTTGATCAAGCCCCTGACCAGCTCTGTAATACAAAGTCATCATGAAAAAAGGGAAAAGGATCCACATATACAAAAATATTTATAGCAGCTCTTTTTTGTGGTAGCAAGGAATCAGGATTTGTGGGGATGCCCATCATTTGGGGAATGGCTGAACAAGTTGTGGTACACAAATGTACTGGAATACTATTATGCTGTAATAAATTATGAGAAGACAGATTTCAGAAAAACCTGGAAAGACAGAAACTCATGCTGAGTGAATTGAAAAAAAAACCCAGGTGATTATTGTACACAGTAACAGCAACATTGAGTTATGATTGAAATAGTTCTTCTCAGCAATACAATGATCCAAGACAATTTCTAAGACTCGTGATGGAAAATGCTTTGCACATTCAGAGAGAGAATTCTGGATGGAGTTTTAATGTAGATAAAAGCATACTATTTTTACGTTTTTACCTCTTTCTTCTTTCATAACATGGCTATTGGGCAAATATGTTTTACATTATTGCATATGTATAACTTGTATCAAACTCCTTCCCATATTGGGAAAAGGGGAAGGAAGGAGGGATTAAGAAATATTGGAACTCAAAATCTTTCAATAAATAAAGGTTAAAAATTGTCTTTACATGTAATTAAAAATAGAATATTCATTAAAAATTTTAAAAGGTTAAAAAAGAAAAAAAGACTAAAAAGTGGTATGGTCTTATCTGAACTTAACAAAAAAGATTGAATACACAGTCTTACAAACATATATAGATAGAAAACCCTGATATAGAAATATCTTAAATTCTACAAAGTAAAAGGTGAGCACTGGGAGTGTGAAAAGGAGGAGGCTATTATTGGGAAGAAAATGGAAGGTAAATTAAAAAAAGAGGATATGGATTAGAATAAAGACAATTGAGTGATGGTGGAATTGAAGCAGGAATCACCATTTTATTTCAATGCTGTTTTGTTCCTTTTAAAGAAATGGATGGGAATGAGAGTAAGATTAGAATGGAGAGAAAGACACAATCAATAATCACGAGCATTAATGGGATAGACTCACTTTGAAAATGAGAGAGAATAGAATGGATTAGAAAGGACAACCAAATTGTTCCCAACTGAAATATAAAAATGCACACAAAATTTGCAGAAGGATGGGGCTAAAGCACCACAGGTAAACTCAAAATGAAAAAGAATTGCAGTCATGGTCTCAGACAAAGAAACAGAAAAATAGCCAGACATATTTAAAAGAGATAAACAGGAAAACTCCTCCATGCTCAAAAGACATCAAAGACGATGAAAAAATATAGATGCAAAATAACACACATGAAAGAAATGAAATAGCATCTTCATGCCTAAAGAAAAATTAACAAATTATAAAGCAAAAGTAGGAGCAAAACTACAATAGTTTGGTGACTTGATGTAATCCTTGTAGGTCTAGAAAAGTGTCTCTCAATGTCTAGGTGGTTGTTTCAGACTATAATTTACAAAGAAGGCACCACTCTGTAGTGATAAAGGTAGTTTCTCACCAAAGTTCCTTAAACTAATGAAATCAGAAATGTTATTTGCCCAGGAATTCTCAACACAGTTATTTAGAAGGACATAAACTCATTTCATTCTGATTACAAGAGAGAAAGTATGTCCATAAAACAGTGATCCCAGGTCAGTGGAATAACTCTTATTTTACCAATACTGATGCTCTGCCCAACAGTGAACTCTAGAATGCTTAGGAGAAAGGGCATCAGGACTTTCTGGTCCAGAACTGTGAATATATATGTCCCTAACACATATGTCTTATTACTCTTGTTCTATCATTTTGTGTGCATTTGGCCTCTTCCACCTGAATTTTTCTTTGTAAGAGATTTTATCTAGTTTGTCCAGAATTAGGTGAGGATTGGTATAGCAGTGGCAAAAGCTTTTTAAATATCATTCTTATTTGAGTAAAATCCTTTGCTGAAAGACAGTTGATCGCTAAGGAAAAGAATACCAATGGGAACATGTAAAGTAGAATCCTGGTAATATACATTCACAAGATTATGACTGGATACACTTGTGGGCTTGAGCTCCTCTGAGTGAAAAGATAAGAAATGGATGTGGATGTATTTGTGTGTGTGTGTGTGTGAGTGTGTGTGTGTGTGTGTGTGTACCAAGCACTGTAATATGTACTAGAGGAACACAGGTGAAACTGAAATAGTCCTACTTCTTAAGGAACTTACTTTTTGTGTGAAATGAAGTCAAGCTCACTATTCTATGAAGAAATCATTTTCTTACCTTTGGGAAAAAAAAGAAAGCTACAACTTGCCCCTTTTCATATTTTGCATTATTTTTAGATTTTATAATAATCTTTCAGATTTCATTGATAGTAACTCATCAATCATAAATGCCAATTCTTTTTTGTTCCCAAGACAGATCTGTCTATCTCAGTAAAGCGATTTTAATTTCAGTTCTTATAATTTAACTTTATAAGAGTAGCCGAATGTTCTTATATTTACTCTTTCTTCATTATAAGGTACATATATACATCAATGTAGGTATGTATGTACTACCAGCTTGTTCTTTTTTCTGTATTTTAAAGTGAAAAAATCATTCTCACTAGCAGAGAAGATAGAAACAAAATCAAAATAGAGCATATCTACTTTTTCTCATTCACTTGTTAAATTATCCTCTAAAAATAAAGGCTTTATCCCCTTCTTAATTCTCTCTTTCCTCACCCCCAGTACAATTAAAAAGAAAAAGAACGTGTGTGTGTGTTTCTGTGTGTGAATCTTAGTTTTCTTTTTTGGCTTAGATAACTGTGAGATTTAGTGCTCATCAAATGCTATATACAACCGTGGTATTCATTTGCATTGATCCTCTGCTAGTTACCTCTACTTCTATATTCTGTACAAATATTTAAAAAAAAAATCTAAGATGGCAAATGATTTTATTTATCTTTGTATTGATATATGGACATGTATAAATATATGTTATATATTAGACAGTAAAAAGTCCTTCATCAAAATTTTTTTTTACATTTTCAGAAATTCATTCTTGGCAGTTTTTCATTTTTCTAGTACTGATCAGTACAATGTAATATGCAAATGCTGTGATTATCTTTATATATTTTTGTTACCTTGTAGATTTTTGTCATTCTTTTGCTTATTTCACATTGAACCAATTCATATAGGTCTTTCCAAGTTTTTCTGAAATCATTTTCACCCTAACTTTTTTAAAACATTCATTTAAAAAAAAGTTTTAGTTACAAATACTCCTCTTTCTTTCGACACCTTCTATATCCAGTGAGACAAATAATAGAATACACATCATACATGTGATGTCATACAAAAGATATTTTCACACTAACAACATTTCCCAAAAAGCAAGAAAAATAAAGTGAGGGAAAAAGAATTGCTTGCATCTGCACTAAAAATTCATTAGTTATCTTTCTCTGGAGATATAGAGTATGAGTCTTGGAATTGTCATGAATCACTCTGTTGATCAGAGTAGCTATATCATTCACAGCTGATTATCATTAAAATATTGTCATAACTTTCTACAGTGTTGTAGTTTTACTCATTTACTCGTTTCATTTTGCATCAGTTCATATAAAATCGTCTGTCTGAAACTATCCACTTCACCATATCTTCTAGCACAACAATTTTTAATCACAATCATACACCACAATTCTATCAGCCATTCCCCAAATGATGGACATCAACTTACTTTTTGATTCTTTGATGCTACAAAAGGAGCTGTTGTAAATATAGATCCTTTCCCATGTTCATTAATATCTTTTGGATATAAAAGTGGCAACAATATCTCTGGGCAAAGGGTACAAACAATTTTTATAAGACTTTGGGAATACCTCTAATTTGATATCCAGAATGATGCGACCAAGTCCCAACACCAAAAGTACATTAGGGAATCTATTTTTCTACATCCTTTCCAGTATTTGTCACTTTCCCTTTCTGCAATTTTAGCCAGTCTTATAGGTGTGAGTTGCTGCCTCAGAGTTGTTTTAATTTGCATTTCTTTTGTGAGTAGTGATTTAGGGCATTTTATATGATTTTTATAGCTTTCATTTCTCCTTCTGAAACCTGCACAGTCATCTCTTTTGACCATTTACAATTGGGGAATAGCTATTATTATCATAAATTTGTCTCAGTTTTCCAATGTTTATGAAAACAGGTTTTGGGGGCAGCTAGGTGGTGCAGTGAATGGAGCACCATCCCTAGAGTCAAAAGTTCAAATCCAGCCTCAGATACTTAACACAAAAACTAGCCATATGACCTTGGGGAAGTCACTTAACCTCAATCTTCCTCCAAAAAGCAAAAAGAAATAAAGAAAACAGATTTTTATCAGAAATGTGTGTTATAATTTCTGCCACATGTACACCCAGGCTTTTGTTTTTCTTTTAATTTTGACTGCATTGATTTGTTTGTGAAAAATTTTATGGATTTAGCGCAAGTAAAATGATACATTTTACCTCCCATCATACTCCTTCTCTTGTTTAGTTATAAATTATATCCTTATAGATAACACATAGGTTTTTCATGCTCCCCTGATTAATTTGTAAGCCTAAATCATGGACTGACTTTGTTTGACCTTCCCTTTTTTTCTTTTTCTTTTCCCTTTTTAAAATACCTGATGTCCTTTTATTTATTTTTAGTTTACAATATTCAGTTCCACAATCTCTTAACTTTCTACTTTTCCCCACACCCCTTCCCTCCCTCCCCCCCCCAACAGTGGCATGTAATCACATATAGGTTCTACAGATATCTTCCCATTGAACATGAGTCATGTCGTAAAGGATGACAACCACCAGCTGAACAATGACAGAGAAGGGATAAAACAATACAAACACAAGCAGAAGAGAGAAATGAGCTTCCTTCAATCTGCAGACTCTGTTTTCCTCTGGTTGTAGATATCCCTTTCCATCATGAGTCTTTTATATTTATCTTCTAACCGTGTATTGATGAGAGGAGTCCAGGCCATCAAAGTCCGTTGTCACACACTATGTGTCTGTAATTGTGTACAGAGTTCTCCTGGTTCTTCCTTCCTCAATCAGCAGCGGTTTATATCAGTCCCTCCAAGTTATTATGAAGTTCACCTGGTCCTCATTTCTTATAGCAGAGTAATATTCCATTACATTCATATGCCATGACTTGTTTAGCCATTTGCCAATTGATGGCCACCACAAAAAGGAGCTGCTATAAATATTTGTGTACATACGTTGACCTTACTTTTTTAAAAATTTATTTATTTAGAATGTTCAGTTCCACAAGCTTTTGAGTTTTAAATATTCTCCTTCCCCAAACCCCTTGCCAAGATGGCATACAATATGATATAAGCTCTAATTTTACATTCATATTAAACATGGTATCACATTAGTCATGTTTTAAAGAATTATAACCAATAGAATGAGTGAAAAGATAGAAGAAATATAGCAAAAATGAGAGAAAATATACAGTATGCTTTAATCTGCATTCAGACTACATAATTCCTTCTCTCGATTCAGATAGCATTTTTAAGCATAAGCCTTTTGGGATTCTCTTAGAACCTTTCATTGCTGAGAAGAGCCAAGTCACCTAATATAGAATATTAGATATTAATATAGAGATAATAATATATAATAATATTATAATAAAATATTGCATTATATTAATTAATATATAATTAATATAATAATAGAAATTAGTCACCACACAATGTGGCTGTAACTGTGTATAATGTTCTCCTGGTTCAGCTCCCCTCACTCAGCATCAGTTCATATAAGTCTTTCTAGGTTTTTCTTATGTCTGCCTGCTCAACATTTCCTATAGAACCATAGTAATCCATTATAGTCATATATCACAACTTATTTAGCCATTTCCCAATTGATGAATATCCCCTCAATTTCCAATTCATTGCCACCACACAAAGCTGCTATAAATATTCATGGACATGTGGGTCCTTTTCCCATTTGTATGATATCTTTGGGATATACCCCTAGAAGTAGTATTGCTAGGTAAAAGAGTATGCACATTTCTATAAGCCTTTGGGCATTGTTCCAAATTACTGTCCAGAATGGTTTAATTGGTTCAAAACTCCACTAACAATATATTTGTGTTCCAGTTTTCCCATACTTTCTCCAACATTTATCATTTTCCTGTTTCATCATGTTAGCCAATCTTACAGGTGTGATGTGGTACTTCAGAGTTCTTTTGAATGGAATTTCTCTAATCAATACTGATTTAAAGCATTTTTATATGACTATAGATAGCTTTAATTTCATCCTCAGAAAGCTGTCTGTTCTTATCCTTTGACAATTTATCAATTGGGGAATGGCTTATATTCTTATAAATTTCACTCAGTTCTTTATATATTTTAGAAGTGAGGCCTTCATCAAGAGACACAGGTTGTAAAAACTATTTTTATCAAGGGCCAATTTCTGACCCGGTCCATACATAGGAAGAGTCTGGTCCAGGATTTCTCCCAAGCCAGTTCCCCGTGAAGGCTATATTATGTCTTAATATTGGCTCACCATCTCTTCCTGTCTTTGAGGGAGTTTAGAACAAGATAACTGAACAGTGACCCAGACATAGATGCATGCAAGGGAACAAAGACATTAAAACTTACAGATGTACATAAGCCAACAAAGACATTAAACATTCTCTCATGAGAATCTAAGAGGTAATTGCTTTACATTCATTATATGAAACCTCCTCTCTGATCAATAAATTGGAACTGCTATGACAGAACCTGCCTGGTTCATGTCTCATGATTCCACACTCTTTGGTTTGGTTGGCCCGTGCCCATTTTGATGCAGGCGTCAGTAGAGCCATGAACAGGGCCTTTACAAAGTACCATAGAGAGGAGTGGCCTCCTGAAACTCTAGAAAACATAAATAAAGGTAGGAGGAGTAAAAGTCAGATTTTCTCTTAAGTTAAAAACTTACAGAGAATAACAACAGGCTAACTGGAGTATGTGATAGCAATTAGTAGAAAATACAAACAAGCAAAGATGAGCTGGTCTTGAAAAAAAAAACTTTCGGGATAAAATGGGACCGGTACATAGTGAAAGTAGAGACCAAGAATGTTATCTAAGACTTTTAAAAAGAGTAAAAGAAGAAGGATTACTTATCCCAGTCAGTGCTTTTTCCCATGAGATATTTCACATTGCCTTCTATTCTTTCATGTGTTTGGATCTGTTTAACAGCATCTTGATTTCTCATAATGTCAGTAGCTTCCATTTGCTCCAATATAATTATGAATGACTGATTCTCCTCATTGAGCTTTTGAGATTCTTTTTTTCTATCTGGAAAATTCTGCTTTTTAAGGCATTCTTCTCCTCATTGCCTTTTTGAGGCTCCTTTGCCATTTGAGTCAGTCTGTTTTTAAAGGTATTACTTTCCTCAGTCAGGCTGTTGACTCCCATTTCATAATTTTATTGCATTGTTCTCATTTCTCTTCCCAGTTTTTCCTCCACTTCTCTTATCTGCTTCTTAAGCTCCTCTATGGCCTGTAACCAGCTTGTATTTTCCTTTGAAGCTTTTGGTGCAGGAGTTCTGACTTCACTGTTTTCCTCATGTTCCATCCTTTGCTCCTTTTTGTCCCCCAAATAGGAGTGTAATGTTGGAATCTTCTGTCTGCTTTGTTTCCTTTGCCTGCTAATTTTGCCACTCAATATCTTGACTTTTGGGCTTTTTGCCACAAAAAAACTCTATATATAAAAAATTCTATATATTTACTCTGCCTCCCGACAGGGTAGCTTTGCTTCCAAACACTGAGGTTTTCTCAGTTGCCAGAGGTATTAGATGGGTGCCCTCCCTGAGGTCTCCACATGCTCTGGAAATCTGGACTCACACCCCATAACTTCCACCCCAGACTGCAATCCAGATCCAAGCAGGTTAAAGCAAGATCCGTTACCCCTCAGACTGGTGCTTGGTACCTCTACACTCTGCAGGCCAGGAGCTGAAGCTTCCATGTGGCACTAGCTGGCTGTGCTGGTGTCTCAGTCGCTTCTCACCCCGGGGGTAAAAGCCACGCAATCCTACTTACTGGTCCCAATGTCCAAACTTCACTGGCCTCTCACTTTTTCCTTCCCATCTATGTGTTGATAAATCTGGAAACTGCCACCGCTGCTGCTTATCTGAAGTCTTTCTGGCCGGTGGCTGGTCCGGCCCGCCCTCTGGCTAAAGCCACGTTTTGGGGCTGAGCTCGGCTCCCAGAGTGCTGCGTTGGATTCCTGCCAGCCTGCCGGGCTGTCCTCAGTGGGAGGTTAGCTTCTCTGTGTCATTTTGTGGGTTCTGTAGCTCCAAAGTTTGTTTAGAGTGCCCTTTTTACATGGATTGGGGAAGGTGGAAGCCAGAGCCGTGGGAAGGTAGCCATCTTGACTATGCCTTCTCCCAACTCACTTTCACTGGAGGATTCAATGCTTTCACTTTGAAAAATGTTTTTTGAGGAGTAAACACATAAATAAAGCTTACTAGAGTAAAAGTTTAATCAGCTAAAAACATTTTGCAAAAATTTATTAAAGCCTCTTCTCCCATATCAGATTAAAATAGAGAATGTTGAAGAATAATAGGGAATTTAAATTACCCTCCCAATCTAGCTAGAGGGAAGAAGCAAACTAAATTTATCAAGCAACCAACTAGAAACAGCCCTGGGCCACTGACGCCCACACCTTTAAGCAAATAGAAAAACCTCTCCATTCAAAACCCTTAAATGCACAGTCAGGCTATGCAGTTGTGAGGAGAGGAGAAAAATCTCTGCACCCAATAAACCCAATTTTCTATCAATCATTTGTTCACGTGATGATTTGGAAATACAATTAATGTCATGATATCATTGTGGTATATTTAAATTGTAGTAAAATTCTCTCATTTAAAAATTGAGGGATCATTATAAGCCAGAAATGGTGTTAAATAAAGCAAATTATAAATTTGAATTGTGTTGAAACTAAAAAATAGAGGGAATAATTTTTGTAAAACATTACATTACTTATGTCTTATGTTTATATATGCCATATAGGAAACCAGGTATTTACATTTTCACATGTAATTAAAGAGGAGATTACCACTAAAACAATTGGTTATCAGTTATGGAACTTGTAGGATTGTTAACTAAATTATTTTATCATTTTTAATATTAAAATTGTTAATTGATTACTGTATGTGGAAGGGAGACTGAGTGAAAACTTTATTCAAATTAACTCTGCCCATTCAGACCATTCCTCCTACAGGTATGAGATTTGATAAAGCAGGGGCATCACCACCGGCCCCTACCTAAAGTCCATCTCAGTTATTCTCATTTTGTAAAACTCCCAAGGAAACTATCTCTATTACAAAGTCATTCAGCCTGAGTGAATAAGGAACTAGTTTTAGCTAAGTAGTTACTAAATAATGAACCTAACTTGCTAAGAAATTTGTGAAATATTATAAAGGGTTTATAACAATTGGTTTTTACACCAGGACATGTTAAAATTTGAGAAAGAAAAGCATTAACTGAAATTCTTTAGTAAATCTGGTGAATCTTTACTATTTATTACAGCTCCATGGGCATAAAATTAACATATAATTGGATATTAGCTGTGATTGGTGAAAAATTGGTACTTAAAATAAAAAGCATTTGAGACTATATTTAATACAAATATTCTTATTTTTTTCTATCTATAGCAAAATTTCTATGATCACAATAATTATTCAGTAAAAGAAATGAACCCTTTTGTGTTCACTTTACTGGAAATCTATTATTATTTTTTATCAAGAATTAGAACATGGAGGGAGGCCAGGTAGCACAGCGAGTAAGAGCACCGGCTCCAGTGTTGAGAAGACCTGGAGATCGAATCCCGGGCTCAGACACTTAGCACCCACCCAGAAACACCTGGCCGTGTAACCTTGAGCAAGTTACTTAACCCAATTGCTTAGGGGCGGCCAGGTGGCTCAGTGAGTAAGAGCACCGGCTCCAGTGTTGGGATGACCTGGATCAAATCTGGGCTCAGATACTCAGCACCACACCCAGAAATAACTGGCCGTGTAACCTTGAGCAAGTTACTTAACCCCGATTGCTTTTAAAAAAAAAGAATTAGAACATGGGGGGCTGCCAGGTAGCACAGCAGGTAAGAGCACTGGTCCCAGTGTCGGGATGACCTGTGGATTAAATCTGGGCTCAGACACTTAGCACCCAAATAGAAACAACTTGTATGTTGAGCCGTGTAACCTTGAGGAAGTTACTTAACCCCAATTGCTTAAAAAAAAAGAATTAGAACATGGTCAGAAATTTATACAAACTATTTAGGGTCATTTTATAATTTTCCCATTGTTCAGAGGGATTCTAATACTAATAGCTTTTATAAATACTGTTATCAGATTCTTAATTGCTGCCAATATAAAGATTCAATTACTATGCCCTTTTTGACTAAAATACTTTGTGATATCTAAGAATTATGCAATAGTTTGTTTAAAAAAATACCTTAAGAATTTATGTTAGTTAAGGACATTTTATAACAACTTGGTTGAAATAATCTCAATTTTACAAGATTTGGTTTTGCTTTTACATAAAAACAGCAATCATTTTAAAATTTTACAATTAATTTTCTTCATAAAAGTTTTGTGATCATTTATGAATTATAAAAACTCTTTTAAATAAAGGGGGTATACTCTTAAAATTTCTTTTCAATCCTTAGTATAATTTTTAGGAGGTCTACTAAAACTTTCATTTCCGAAATAATTTATAGCTAAGTTAAAGTAAAGTAGAAGAGATTTTGCTGTTTTGCCTTCAAAGTATAGTCATTCCACAGCCTAAGCAAGAGTTAAGCAATATCTGAACTTATTAGAGGTAAAAGATTCAATTTCTGAAGTATCTCTTTTTTCCAATATGAATATAATCAGAGGATAAACAAGCCTTGTAAGACAAGGATATATGTCTACTATTCAGTTGCAAGGTTCAAGTCAGGAACTTCTTTTGTTTAACATCTTTCACTGGTGGCTCCAGTCCTGGATATGCAAGCTATTACATTGATTCAAATAATTATAAAGTTATTAATATTCACTTTATTTCTTCCCCCTAGACACAGCTTTCTGCTATGATATAATTGTTAAATGATTATTTCTTTCCCCCTTCATATTGTGTCAGATAGCAAATATTCAATGTGTGTGCCCACATATTGATACTGCTAAACTTAAACATGCACAGTATACAGATCCTTTTAACCTTTTTTTTCTAGGATTCCAAAGATAGAGGACGCAACCTATTTTGACCCATATTACAGCTCATTTTCATTTCCTGGACCTCTTTATCAAAACAATGTGACTATTAATAAACAAAGTTTTTCCAATTCTTTTTTTTATTCATAGAGCTATGTTATCTTGAACATACTATATGTAAACAATTCCATGTTACTAGGGAACAAGCTAGACAGATTATTAAAAACTGCCTTCAATGTGTTATATATATATATATATATATGCTACTACTCCTGCTTCCCTTTATATAGTGGAAGCTGAAAAAATGGAAATAACCACATGTTACAGTCTTTTGATTCAATGCACATTCCAAAAGGATTGAAAACTGATAATGCCCCCACCTATACTAGCAAATTATTGCACTCTTTCTGTGATCTCTTTCAAATGATATTACAGGCATAACCCTTATAATCTTAACAAATGTAATAAAGATATTAAAACATATTTACAAATATAATAAAAAAGGGACTTGGCCCAATGCATCATAAAGGCAATTAGCAACTGCATTCCCCTCCAAAAAAATTATACATCACTAAAAATGAGCAATCATCTACAGTAAAACAATATGAAATACCAAATCAAGGTCATCCAAACAAAGATGTAGGAAGGGCCTGCTCCTTAACTAATTGGTGGGGAGGGAGGGAAAAAGGCTATGTTTATGTTCTTCAGGAGCTGTTGAAAAACCAGTGAGGGCCCAAAAGCAATGTCAGCGTATATACTCCAGCTTACCCAGAAGATGAAAAGATCTCTGTCAGCAGCAGAAGAAATCACCGAGACGGAACATGGGAATAAAGAAGAAGAGGTCTCCTAATGCATCTACTACAACAAAAAACTATGCCCATATGAGGGCAGATTGAATATTTATTATATCAAGCCAAAGAACTGAAACCTGTTACCCCAGGGTTTGTGTTTATTGCTATGATCACTCTGATTTCAATACTAACTGAACTGTTTACATCCTGATTTAAGTTCTGAGGCATATGCCCCTATTGCATCAATTGTTTCATATATAACGTATAACTACATGTATTTGACCCTCTTAAGCCTTCCTTTCTTCTACTACTGTAAATCATTTACAGATGATA
This sequence comes from Petaurus breviceps papuanus, assembly GCF_028583685.1. Taxonomy (NCBI): domain Eukaryota; kingdom Metazoa; phylum Chordata; class Mammalia; order Diprotodontia; family Petauridae; genus Petaurus; species Petaurus breviceps. The sequence continues at coordinate 13,884,105 of NW_027185793.1, read as the reverse complement.
TAAGTCAATACTACATTTTATTGCAATACAACCTGCTTGAAGAACCACTCTCTTTTTGGTTCATACTTAGAGGAAATCTACACATCAAGTAATATCTAATTCTCTGGCTACATAAAGGACATTCCATCATGGGACTAATTGATGTAGCTTCCCTCTCAATATGAGAGACTGTGTCTTCTATTTATTTACTAAGTGAAATACAAACTGCTCATTTTGTGACTGAATTGGCAAAGAATGTTAGCTTGGCTTTAAAAAAAACATGTAATTATTGATACACCTTTCTATGTATGACTCTTGAAGGCCTTTAGGGGCTGTACCTCCATGTCCAGCTAGTCTGCTACCTTTACCTGGGGCCAAGGGACAGAGTTCTTGGTCATCACCCCCTAGGCACTTTCACAGACTGAGTACTCACTGAACAGAACACTCTTGGATCTAATTGAAAGAATTTGGACAGGACTCAGGTTCTGGTCCGCTCAGGGAAGCAATGGGAGCCTGGGGCTGAGGAATTTTACTCGGTGGCCTCCCCTAGGTCAGACTGCTCTTCTGGCCTTTCAGGGAGCCTTGTCCAGCTGTCTAAACAGAGCCAAAGGCTATCTCAGTGGAACTTCCAATCTGTAATGGACACCGAGATATAACAGAACAGCTAGGCCAATTATAATTTGATAGGAGTGTTTATTAACTGGCCGGGACTGCCTCTCAGACCAAAAGACAGCCACGAGCTTTCTGTTAGACATAATTTTATAGACAATGTGATTGCTGGCAACAGAATATGTTTCCAAGGGGTTAGCATTATTTCCATTGAAGCGAAGTTTTCTCAGTATTATTCCCATTGCATACTCAGTATTATTCCTATTGAAACAAAGCCTTAGTATTATTTCTACTGAAGTGAAACAGACCTGAATCTGTGGGAATCTGTGGCATGTTTTAGAAACACAGGTGAAACATTTCTTTACTATTGGAGCCTATTAGGTGGTTTCCAAGGAACCCTGTAGGGGTCCCCACTATTAGGTTTAAGGGGCCTCTAGTGTATAATTTCTGGTGGGCACTTCAATACCTCCTACACAGTCAACAACACAGATAGAAGTTCAGAGTAATCTGAAAAGGTATCCTATCCCAATATCAGGATCAATAGAGAAATTGTAGTTTTGATTCCAGATTACTGCAATCAAGTCAATGTCAAAATAAATCAAATCACATGATTTTTTTTTAATTTCCCAGTACACAAAAAAGTTCTGTATGCACTATAATGTAGTCTTTTCAGTGTGCCATGGTAATATGTCTAAAAAATATGTATCTTAGTTAAAAAATACTTTCCTTGCTAAATATTCTAACCATAATCCTAGCCTTCAGTGAGTCTTTTTGCTGATCTTCCTTGATTTTGATAGTTGCTAACTGATCAAAACGGTGGTTGCTAATGTTTTGGTAGGCTGTATCAATTTCTCAAAATAAAACAACAATGAAGTTTGGTCCATCAATTGACTCATCCTTTCATGAAATAATTTCTCTGTAGCTTGAGATACTATTTCACAGCGTTTTGCCTACAGTAGAAATTATTTCAAAATTGAAGTCAATTGTCTCAAACCCTGCTGCTGCTTTATCCACTATGTTTATGTAATATTCCTCAATATTATTGTTTCTAAGGCAATAGAGAGGCCCACGGAGGAGAGATAAGGGGTATTACGAGTCAATGGAGCAGTAAGAACACACACACATTTATCATTAAGCTTGCTGTCATATAAGTATGGCTCATAATGCCCCACCCAAATTACATAGTAACATCAAAGATCATTGATCACAGATAATCATAAAAGATACAATAATGAAAAAAATTGAAATGTTATGAGAATTACCAAAATATGACAGAGGCATGATGTGAGCACATGCTATTGGAAAAATGACTCTAATAAACTTACTTAATTCAGGGTTGACACAATGTTCAAATTGTAAAAAATATGAAATATTCGCAAAGCACAAAAAGAAGTGAGCTGTGGCTGTATTGTGAATTGTCCTGTACTGTATCTACTCAGAATTGTCTCATTCACCAGACCCCAGTCCTTCCTGCTGTGTTTATTGGGTAGAATCATACAAAACAATAAATCTATGCCCATTTTGAAGACTACCCTCCATTTTTTCTTTTCTGAATGGTAAGAGTAAACATTTACAATTCATCCACATTTCCAGAAACCAAAGCACTTTTTAACTTGCTACTCTTAATCTTCCATTAAAAGGAGTTAATCAATGAAAACTTGGTACTGTCTGAGAACAATGTGGAAGAGTGCTATCATATACTGGTAATCAAACAACTATGCCACATCTGCCTTTGTCCCCACCCATGCCAGGTCTCTGCTTGATCTAACGCCACCTGGATCTGATTCCCTAGAGCATAAATAAAACTTTTCCCCACTATCTTATCACCAGAAATGGAGCCACTGCCAAAAAGTATCACATCTTATTCCAGTAAGATGTCCCTTTAGAAGGGATTTTTTCCAATAATACTATGTAATAATTTGTTAGTCAGGGGATGGGGGGGAAGCATGTTAATTTTTTTGAATATTTTGTTTCCCCCACTGCTATAAATAATTTTGTACATATACGACCTTTTTCTTTTCTTTTTTGCTTTTTAAAATCTCTTTTGGGGTACAGAACTAGTAGTGGTTTTTCCAGGTCAAAGAGTATGCATGGTTTTATAATTCTTTGGGCATAGTTCCAAATTGATCTACAGAATGTTTATATCAGTTCACAGCTCTGCCAACAGTGCATTACAGTCTCATTTTTCCCACATCCCTTCCAACATTTGTCATATACCTTTTCTATCCTATTAGCCAATCTAATAGGTATGAAGTAGTACCTCAGAATTGTTCTAATTTGCATTTCTCCAATAATTCATGTATTAGAATATTTTGTCATATGGCTATAGAAAGCTTTGATTACTTTATCTGAAAACTGATCATATTTTTTATTATTTATCAGCTGGGGAATGGATCATATTTTTACAAATTTGACTCAGTTATCTATATGTTTGAGAAATGAAACTTTATCAGAGAAACTTACTTTAATTTTTTTTATAGATATGATTGCTAAATGTATTTCCTTCCATCATATTTCACCTGCTCTGTTTATTCTCTCTCTCTCTCTCTCTCTCTCTCTCTCTCTCTCTCTCTCTCTCTCTCTGTATCTCTCTCTGTCTCTCTGTCTCTCTCTCTCCTTTTACCGTGTTCTTCCTCAAACGTGTTTTGCTTCTGACACCCCTCTTCCCAAATCTGCCCTCACTTCCATCACCGCACCCTGTTATTCTTTTCCCCTCCCACTTGTTTTGTAGGGCAAGATCTATTTCTATATCCAATTGAGTGCATATATTATTCCCTCTTTAAGCCAATTCTGAAGATAATAAGGTTCACTCACTCACCTTCACCTTCCATTTTTCCCCTCCACTGTACAAAATTTTTCTTGCCTCTTTTATGTGAAATGATTTACCTCATTCTTCCACGTTCTTTCTCTTTCTATCAGTACATTCCCATTTCACCCCATATTAAATTTTTTATATTAATCCCTTGTAATGGGAATGTAAATTTTTAAGATCTTCCCTGCCCCTAGGCTAAAGTGCACCTGGAGCCTGGGCTGGGAGGCTTGTTTTTCAGTAGATGCTTTTGATTGGGCAGTGAGTCAATAAGGTTGTTACATTCTCTGAGCCAGGAGAAGGCTATATAAGCTCTGATGTGTAGCTTTGTTTTGGGGTTCACTTTGAGAAGTGTTCTGTGATTTGTTATGGATTTTGGGAAGCCATTGTCCAGAGCATCCTGGCTTTGAAAAACCCAGATGTTGAAACCCAGATGTTGATTTGGTATGGATGTAATGGCTGGACAGTTTGGAAAGCTGTCTACTTGATCTGTTTCTGTCTTGATAATTCTGCCTGTATACTTTGAAGTTCGGGGTGATGACCTTTTTCCCCTGAATGTGGTAAACGATATATGTTTGACTGATTAAAGTAAGCTTGTTAACCCATTTTGAGTTGCTTTCCTTTAACAAAGCAGATCTAAGAACCTGTGTGAGCAGCCACCCTGGGGACGCTGGGGTGCTTGCTGTTATATCCCTACATAGTCAACTCACACCTGTGCCCTCTGGACAAGGAACTGAGAGATATCTGCCTTGAACCCAGGTGACAGTTTTGTGAATCCAGGTAGGAGCTAGGACCATAGAAAGGGATCCAGGCAATCTGAGAGACTACCCCAAGTCAAGCTGAAAGAAGACTTTACTTGGATACTATGTACTGACTGAGAAGATTGTAACTTATTTGTGACTGAAGGGTGGATGGCTTTCGTATTTTATGCTATACCTTAAGAGAGTGCTGAGAAGTGACTGATACGGTAGCTTAGTGTGCCCCAGGAGTGGAGAACTTTGACTATCGTATTTTGTGACCCTTAAGGAGGCAAGCCTTCTTAAGGATGATTAAATGATTGAGTTGACTGAATGATTGAGTTACTAAGTGATAGATTGACTAAACGATTATACATTTTTCAAAACTATGTGACCACTGTGGTTAAAACTATGTGACCATTTTCTGTGATAAGTTGTTGTGAATGCTGTATTTTGATTATCTGTGATAAGTCACAACATTGTGAATGCTGTACCTTGATTTACTGTGAATGTTTTGCTCTGATTTGTTATTATAGTGTTCACTATACTATGTAATCAGAATCTTAAAAGATGTTCATAGTAGCATTCTTCTGGAAAGCTGTTTGTGCTTGACTTTAAATAATCCTAGCTACTTTGCCATCTGGAATATCATATTCCCAGACCTCTGATCCTTTAATGTAAAAACTGATATATCTTGTTTTATCCTGACTGTGGCCTCATAATATTTGATTTTTTTTCTTGTAACTGTTTGCAATAATTTCTTCTTGACCTGGGAACTCTGAAATTTGGCTACAATATTCCTGGCAATTTTCATTTGGGAATCTCTTTCAGGAGGTGATTGTAGGATTCTTTCAATTTCTACTTTAATTTCTGCTTCTATAATACCAGGGAAGTTTCCTTTATAATTTCTTGAAAGATAATGTTTAGTCTTATTTTTTGATCATGGTTTTCAGGTAGTCTAGTTATCTCTCCTGGATCTATTTTGCAGCTCAGTTATTTTTCCAATGAAGTATTTCACATTGTCTTCTATTTTTTTATTCTTATGGCTTTATTTTATTCTTACTTGATGTCTCATAAAGTCTTTAGCTTCAACATGCTCAATTTTAATTTTTAAAGACTTATTTTCATCAGTAAGATTTTATGCCTCCTTTTTCCTTTGGTCATTTCTACTTTTTAAGGAGTTCATCTCTTTGGTGAATTTTTTTACATATCTTTTTTCATTTAGCCAGTTACATTTTTTAAAGATGCTATTCTCTTCAATATTTTTTGTGCCTCCTTTACCAAGCTGTTGACTCCTTTTTCATCATTTTCTTGCAGCACACATTTCTCTTCCCAATTTTTCCTGCCCATTCTTTATTTGATTTTTAAGATCCTTTTTGAGCTCTTCTATAGCCTGAGACAAATTCATATTTTCAAGGGTTTGAATGTTTTTATGAGTTTCTTTTTGAATGAGTTTTTACTTTCTTTTCTTCTTCTAGGTGTGTATTTTGATCTCTCTTTTTACCCTAGTAAATTTCTGTGGTCATTTTTTTCTGTTTGATTATTTTTCTAGACTATTTGACTTTTTACTCTTTGTTAAAATTAGTTTATACTTCCCAGGTGGAGAATGCATGGTCCCAAGCTTCAAGGGTTTTATATAGTTTTTTTTCAGAGATATTTTCAGGACCTGTCAGTTTTCAGTTCTTCCAAGGTAGTATGATATAAGGAGAGCTGTTCTTACTACTCTCCTGACCTGTTGTCTGCTATATTCATGACCACAGCTACTCTTTTCCACCATAAAACTGTGATGAGGGATCATGCTTAACTGAAATTTCAAACTCTTGTCCTCCTCCTTGGCTTGGGACTGTCAAACAGGACTGGGACCAAAATCCAAGTATGGGTAAAGCAAGACAGTCCTGACTGTGGTTCCAGGAAAGAGATAACTCTAATATTCTTCTTTCCAGTTGTTCAACTCTTTTACCATCTGTGAACTCAGAGCTCCAGCAGCAACTGCTGCTGATTCAGTTATTCCAAAGTTTTGCTTCTAGATTCCTGGGACCAGATCTGGGCTGGCATGCCTGGCACTATATTGTGCTCCACTCTCACTCAGGGGTGATAGACATTTCCTGCTGACATTTTAAGTTATTTGAAATGGAAAATTATTTCACCCCTTCCTATTGTGGGTTTTGCCCCTCCAGACTTTGTTTTAGGGTATTTGTTTTAAATATGTTCAAAGGAGTTTGGGGGAAAGCCCAGGGAAACCCTTACTTTTTCTCTGCCATCTTGGTTCTGAGTACTCCTTTTGTAATTTTTTAAAAATTATGTCTAGAGTCTTTTTTTTGATCATGCCCTTTCATGTAGTCAAATAATTCTGAAATTACTTCTCTTTGATTTATTTTCTAGGTCAGTTGTTTTTCTAATGAGATATTTCACATTTTCTTCTATTTTATCATTCTTTTGATTTGGTTTTACTGTTTCTTCATGTCTGATGGAGCTATTAAGTTCTACTTGTTCGATTCTAATTTTTAAAGAATTATTTTCTTCAGTGAGATTTTTTACCTCCTTTTCCATTTGACTAATTCTACTTTTGGAGGAGTTCTTTTATGTGGTGTATTGTTGAACTTTTTTTCCCCATTTACCCCATTCTGTTTTTAAGGTGTAATATTCGTTAGACCTTTATTGTAACTCCTTTACCAACCTGCTGACCATTTTTTTTATTATTTTCTTCTTTCTCTGTCATTTATTTTACCATTTTTCCTCTATCTCTCTTATTTGGCTTTAAAAATTCTTTTTTGAATTCTCCTAGACTATTTTTTCATGGCCTGAGTACAATTCAATTTTTCTTTGAGGTTTTGATTTTGTTGTGATCTTCTGAGTTTGTCTTTTGATCTTCCCTGTAACCATAGTAACTTTCTATGCTCGTGCTCTTTTTTTGTGGTTTGCTCATTTTCTAAGTCTATTTCTTGACTCTTTACTTTATGTTAAAGCGGAGCTCTACTCCCAGTTTGGAGAGAACATGGTCCCATACTTTTGGTTTTTCCTCTATCATTTTTCAGAGCTGACTCTAAATCTCTCTAAGTTCTTCCAAAGGAGTATGATATAAGGAGAGGTATGGTCCCTGAACTCCTGGCCTAGGTTTGACCAGGGTCTGTGAGCAACCACAAGCACTTTTTTCCTTGCTGGAATGGTGGCCAGGGTCCTTGCTCCCTTGCTGTCATAGGCTCTACTGTGCTCATGATCACCATATGTTATGGTCAATGAAACAGAGTCCTATGCCTCATACCTGCAAGGGTTCCCCTATAATCTACTTCTGACCAGTTGTCAGAATTCCTTACTATCTGTGGACTGAGTTCTCTGGAAGCTCCTTCAGGTGATCCAGTTGACCTTAAAGCCCATTGCTGACTTGCTAAGGTGAAATCTCCACTGGACTTCTCTCCACTCTCACTCCTCTGAAACAGACCTTGACTGTTGACTTTTTAACTTGTCATTAACAGAAAATTTGTTTTATCCCCTCATTTTGCTGCTTCTGCCACTCTAGAATTTATTTTAAATTGTTTTAAAATTGTCTGAAGAGGAATTTGGGAGAGCTCAGGAAAATCCCTTCTTTTATTCTATCATCTTGGCTCTGCCCCTTGCAGTATTATATTTTAATACCATAACAATTTAAGCCTTTTCTCCCTAATGCTAATGTTTACCCTTTGATGCTATCCATAGTTTAAATTTATCCTGTGAATGTGTGCATGTTATTTGAACAATCTTGTTTGTATAGTTCTTTGCTTATAGTTATTTCCATCCTAATAGACGGTGAACTCCTCAAGAACAAGGACTTTTTCTCCTTCTATTGTATACACAAGGCATAATACAGTCCCTGGACCATAGCAAACATTTAATAGATGCTAACTGAGTGAATGAATGACTCATTACACCCCAGGTGGCTACTTTTCAGCCATTCATACATTGTGAAGCCTAACTAACACAATCCCTGATGGACTCTCTGACTGTGATTAAAGACATCCATGTTAAGAAAAGTGTGATTGATGCCATCATTTATCTTGAGATAGATGGATTTGAAATATTAAATATAAAATAACAGCTTAAGTTTGAAGTAGGAAAATTTAGTCTTAAATCTGTCTATTCAGAGGGAAGAATGTAGAAGAGAGTGTGGAAGGAGGAAAATTCTTGACGGTTGGCATAGTTCACTAAATATTGGGCTTAGGTTTAATTCTGCTTGCTGCTGCCACATCTACCTGCATTTAATGAAGATGTTGACCATCTTGCATACATCTGAATGACTTAAATATCTTCTCCCCTTTCCCCCTGAGTTTCTCAGTCCCTAAGCCACTGTCAATTCATTGTCACTCAAAATTCCACCCATTCAATCGAATTTGAGTTCCTCAATTTTTCCTTATCCAAAAAGATGAGGATAGGAGGGACCACATCTTAGATTAATTCCCATGTTTTGTATTTAAAGCCATTCAAAAACTGGCTTTAAACTATTTGAATTGATTTCACATTGCCCTCAAAACATTTTACATTCCATAAAATATACTTATCCTTTTAAGGGAATAAAAGCATATTTACTCATAATATCCTTCATAAAAGAGCAGTAATTTCTAATTTAAAAGAAATGATAACATAATAAACAATTGGTAACCTTTCCATTTGAAATATTAGAAATTAATTTTCCCTTGCCTATCAGTTTTTTAATAGCCCACTAAACATACCTTTATTAACTAAGATTATGGATGATAGGTTTCTGTATCACAAGGTCCAAGAATTATGTATTAAAATAAACAAAACCATAATTACTCTTTTGCCCTTTAGTAAGCAAAATATCAAACTATTTTTGCAAGTTTATAGGTTAATTAATCCCTTAATTTCTTGATGATGTAATTAATTGTACGAAACCAAACTTTTCCTTACCAACACTTACTACAAGGTAGAGCTTATAATAGTAAGCACTATAGTACTACAAAATAGCCTTCTATATCCTCTATAGTTGTACTTAACTTATACCTACAAATAAAACATTGAAAATGTTCCTTCTAAAATGACTAGTCAAAAGTAGTAAACAAGTGAGCATCTTTCTTCAAATGCACAATGAGACCTGTAATTTTGATAGTTCATTACACCTTCCTCACTTTTATAGAGTGGGAAAAAGACGTGATATGGATGTGCAATTTGTGCAAATGTAAAATCTCCCACTGTAGAAAGTCCCTCTATCTGTGAAGACTGGCAACTTTCTGTCACTCATAGTCTTAGGGAATTGCCTTGGGCACTGAGAAGTTAAGGGCTTGCTAGTGGTCCAGCAACTTGTATGTATCAGAGGCAGAACTGAATCCATAATTGAACTAAGCCCAGGATGGATGTCACTTCACTTCTTCCCATGGCATCTAATGAATAGGCCCTATTATCATTTTTCATGGGGTCAAGTAGAACATTTCTTCTGTCAACTATAAAACAAACTAAATTGTTGGGAGGGGGGTGAAGAGAAAGGTAGGGCAGGGGATGATTTTGCCTCCCTTTAAATCCAACTTGGTCCTAATGAATGATTTCTTGGATAAATTACTGTAGTTTTTTCCAGGATTTTCTTTAAAATTTCCAGTTTTCTTCCTATGTCTTCCCTTTTTCCTAGTTTACAAATTGAGGCAACATTTGTCCCATTAAAGTATTTGTGTAGTTTGTTCTCTTTCTTAATGTATTAGAATAATTTTGCGAGGGATTAGCACAAACTGTTCTTTAAAGGTTTATAGAATTTTGTGACTCCTTCAAGATGAAGAAGTTTTCTTTGTCATTGGTAGTTTTTAAATTTCTAGTTTTCTTTTCTCACATTGGATTATTTAAGACATGTTTCTGGTCTTTTGTTGGTTTGGCTATTTTTTTATTTCTTAAGATAGGCCCCTATATATTTGTGTGGTCTCAGTTTTGTGAGCAAATAATAAAGAACAATAAGTTATTTTTTTGTTATTTTGTATTAGATTTTCTGACCTCTTCTTTTTAATCATATTGACTAAAGATTTTTCAATATTATTCATATTTTTAAAGAGCCAGTTGTTAGATTCATTTATGTCTTGTTTTTATTTCCATTTTATCTGTTTCTCCCCTAATTTGTAAGATCACTTCTTCTTTTTAAACAATTTTTGGTTTATATATTTGTTGGATTTCTAATTTTAAATGCAAAATAAATTCATTACTCATGTATTTTTAATTTTGTTAATGTATGTTTTCAGGAATATGATATTTCCCTTGAAGACCACTTTAGCTCCATCACAAAAATTTTGTTAAGTTTTTCATCATTATCATTATTTTTCAAATAATTATTTACTATTTCTATCATTTTTCTTTGACCCACATCTTATTTAGGTTTTTATTGTTATATCTCAACTTGGGTCTCTATCTTTTATTTGTGGCTCCTGAACCAGTGAGCTTTCGTTTTCCCATGGTCTGTAATGGAGGTATTTATTAATCTTACCATTTTTTTCCATTTGTTTGAAATATCTCTGTGCCTTAATATATGTTAAATGTTTACAACAGTTCCACATGGTAATGAAGAATATGTTTATGATCTCATTTAAAAGATAACATAAGGTCAAGATGGCAGAGTAGAAACAGGACTTCACAGCAGCTCCTGCTTCCACCTCTTCCAATTCATGTAAAAAATGACTCTAAACAAACTTTGGAGCTACAGAACCCACAAAATGAAAGAGAGAACCTAACCTCTAACTGAAGACAGTCAAGAAAGCTGGCAGAAAGGGGCCAGCTCAGCACTCTGAGAACCAAGGCCAGCCCTGAGTGAACCAGAGGTTTTAGACTCAGGGTGGCAACAACCATCCAGAAGCTGGAAAGACTTCAGATCACCAGCAGCTGTGGCAGCTTCCAGAATTATCAACCCATAGATGCTGAGGACAAAATGATGGGTCAGTGCAGTGTGGAAGCGAGAGTTCAGGAATGCAGTCCGGCCTTTACCCCCTGGAGGGAGAAATGGCTGAGGAGCTGCGGCCATGCAGCCACTGCCATGTGGCTACTGCAGAACTCCTGGTCTTCAGATTGTAGGGTTTTTGAGTTGTAGGGGGAAAAAGCAACCATTCTGAGGGGTAAGCACTTTGGTTTACTTTTTTTTGGTCTTTATTAATTTGTTTACTTTTAGTTTACAAGATTCATTACCACAATTCCTTGAGTTTTAAATTTTCTCTCCCACCCATACCCTGCACCCCCCCCCCATAGAGGCATACAATCAAGTATAGTATCTGCAAATATTTTCACATTAGGCATTAGTCAGGTTATAAAGAAAGATTTTAACAGATGGAATGAAGAATGGGAAAGAGGAAACAAAACCAAACAAGAAAACAAAAAAGGGCAGATAGTTTGCTTCAACCTAGGTTCAGTCTCAGTTCTTTCTCTGGATGTACACATCTCTCTCCATCATGAGTCTTTTGGGGTTGACTTATGACTCTGGATTGCTGAGAAGAGTCCAGTTTATTAAAGTTGGTCATCACACATACATTTTGTCTGTAATTGTGTACAAATTCCGCCTGGCTCTACTGTTCACACTCAGCATAAGTTCGTATAAAACTCTCCAGGTAAATATGAAATCCATCTGCTCCTTGTTTCTTATTGCAAAATAGTATTTCATAACATGCATATTCCACAACTTGTACAGCCATTCCCCAATTGATGGGCAGCCCCTTAATTTCAAATTCTTTGCTACCACAAAAAGAGCTGCTATGAATATTTTTGTACGTATGGGTCTTTTTCCCACTTCTATGATCTCTTTGTGATACAATCCTAGAAGTGGTAATGCTAAAGGGTATGACATTATTTATAACCCTTGGGGCATAATTCCAGATGGCTTTCAAGAATGGTTGGATCAGTTCACAACTCCATCAGCAATGCATTAGTTTTCTAATTTGTCCATATCCTCTCAAGCATTTGTCATTTTCCTGTTTTGTAATCTTAGCCAAATTGATTGGTGAGATGTGGTACCTCAGAGTTGTTTTGATTTGCATTTCTCTAATCAATAGTGATTTAGAGCATTTTTTCATATGCTTATAAATATCTTTAATTTCTTTCTCTGTAAACTGCCTATTCATATTCTTTGACCATTTGTAAATTGGGGAATGACTTGTATTAATTTTTTTTAAAGCAATTGGGGTTAAGTAACTTGCTCAAGGTTACACGGCCAGGTGTTTCTGGGTGGATGCTAAGTGTCTGAGCCTGGATTCGATCCCCCAGGAAATCCCGACACTGACGGCGGTGCTCTTACTCGCTGTGCTACCTGGCCACCCCACGACTTTTATTCTTATAGATTTGACTGAATTCTCTGTGTATTTTAGAAATGAGTCCTTTATTAGTGACATAGGTTGTAAAAATTCTTTCCCAATTTTCCTCTTCCCTTTTAATTGTTACATTGACTTTGTTTGTACAGAAGTTTTTCAATTTAATGTAATCAGAATTATCCATATTGCATTTTATAATGCCCGCTAATTCTTGTTTGGTCATAAAGTCTTCCTCTCTCCACAAATTTGACAGGTAAACTATTCCTTGCTTTCCAAGAATGCTTAGAGTATCAGCTTTTATATCTAGATCATGCACCCATTTAGACTTGATTTTGGTATATGGTGTAAGATAAGGGTCTATGCCCAGTCTCTGCCATACTATATTCCAGTTTTCCCAGCAGTTTTTGTCAAATAGTGACTCCTTATCCCAAAAACTGTGGTCTTTAGGTTTATCAAACAGTAGATTGCTATAGTCATTGACTGCTGAGTCTCGTGTTCCCAATCAATTCCATTGATACACTATTCTATTCCTCAGCCAGTATCAAGTAGTTTTGAGGACTGCTGCTTTATAGTGCAGATTAAAATGTGGTATAGTCCACCATCCCTACCATTTATTTTCATTAATTCACTTGATATTCTGGAACTTTTGTTCTTCCAAATGAATTTTGTTACTATTTTTTCTAGCTCTATAAGGTAGTTTTTTGGTAAACTGATTGGTATGGAACTAAATATACAATTTACTTTAGGTAAAATTATCATTTTTATTATTTTAGCTCAACCCAGCCACGAGCAATTGATGTCTTTCCAATTAGTTAGATCTGACTTTACTTGTGTGAAAAAGTGTTTTGTACTTGTGTTCATATAGGTCTTGGGTTTGTTTTGGCAGGTAGATTCCCAAGTATTGTATAATGTTTACGGTAACTTTAAATGGGTTTTCTATTTCTATCTCTTGCTGTTGAATTTCAATAGAAATATACAGGAATGCCAAGCATTTATGTGGGTTTATTATATATCGTGCAACTTTGCCAAATTTAATTATTGTCTCAATTAGTTTTTTACTTGATTCTCTAGTATTCTCTAATTATATCATAATATCATCTGCAAAGAGTGATAGCTTAGACTCTTCTTTGTCTAATTTGATTCCTTTGATTTCTTTTTCTTCTCTAATTGCTACTGCTAACATTACTAATACCAGATTGAATAAGAGGGGTGATACTGGACATCCTGGTTTCACCCCTGATCTTATTGGAAATGCTTCGAACTTCTCCCCATTACATATAATACTTGATGATGGCTTTAAATAGATGCTACCTATTATTTTAAGGAAGCCTCCATTTATTCCTATCCTTTCTAGTGTTTTCAATGGGGATGGAGTTTGTATTTTGTCAAAAACCTTTTCTGCATCTATTGAGATTAATATGTGATTTTTGCTAGTTTTATTGTTGATATGATCAATTACACTGATGGTTTTCCTAATACTAAACCATCCTTGCATTCCTGGAATAAATCCTACCTGATCAAAGTGTATCATTCTTGTGACAAGTTGCTGTAGTCTTTTTGTTAATATTTTATTTAAAATTTTTGCATCTATAGTTATGAGGGAGATTGGTCTATAATTTTCTTTCTCTATTTAATCGATTCCTGATTTAGGGATCAGTAGCATATTTTTGTCATAAAAAGAATTTGGTAGGACTTCTTCACTAAATTTCCTGAATAGTTTGTAGAGTATTGGAATCGATTGTTCCTTAAATGTTTGATAGAATTCACTAGTAAATCCATCTGGCCCAGGAGGTTTTTTTTCCTAGGGAGTTCACTGATGAGTTTTTCAATATCTTTTTTCTGAGATGGGGTTATTTAAGTAATTTATTCCTCTTCAATTAATTTGGGCAACCTATATTTTAGTAAATTTTCATCCATTTCACTGAGATTGTCAAATTTATGTGCATACAACGGGGCAAAATAATTCCTATTTATTGTTTTAATTTCCTCTTCATTTTTTGTAGGTTCACCCTTTTCATTTTTTTATACTCATATTTGGTTCTCTTCTTTCTTTTTATTATATTGAGTAAAGGTCTATCAATGTTGTTGTTTTTTTCATAAAACCAGCTCTTAATTTTATTTATTAATTCAAAAGTTTTTTTAATTTCAATTTTATTACTCTCTCCTTTTGTTTTCAGTAATTCTAATTTAGTATTTCACTGGGGATTTTCATTTTGTTCTTTTTCTAGCTTTTTCAATTGCATTCCCAATTCATTTACCTCTCTTCTTCTCTAATTTATTCATGTATGCACTCATGGATATAAAACTTCCCCTAAGAACTGCCTTTGCTGCATCCCTCAAATTTTGGTATGTTATTTCATTATTGTCATTCTCTTGAATGAAGTTATTGATTGTTTCTATGATTTCTTATTTAACCCACTCATTCCCTAGGATTAAATTGTTTAGTTTCCAATTAGTTATAGTCTGTCTTTCCATGGCCCTTTATTGAACATGATTTTTATTGCATCATGATCTGAGAATGATGCATTTATTATTTCTGCCTGTCTGCGTTGAATTGTGAGGTGTTTATGTACCACTACATGGTCAATTTTTGTGTATGTGCTATGTAACGCTGAGAAGGTATATTCCTTTTTATCCCAATTCAGTTTTTTCCAGAGATCTGTCATACCAACACTCTCAAAAATTCTATTCACCTCCTTAACTTCTTTCTTGTTTATTTTGAGGTTGGATTTATCAAGCTCAAAGAGGGGGAGATAAAGTTCTCCTACTAGTATAGTTTTACTATCTATATCTTCCTCTAATTCCCTTACCTCCTCCTTTAGGAATTTGGATGCTATACTACTTGGAGCATATATGTTCTGTAATGATGTTTCTCCATTCTCCATGGTGCCTTTTAGCAGGACATATTTTCCTTCCTTATTTCTTTTAATTAAATTGTTTTTGCTTTTGCTTTATCTCAGATAAAGATTGCTACCCCTTCTTCTTTTTTTTTTTTTACTTCAGCTGAGGCATGATATATTTTAATCCAGCCTTTTACCTCTACCTTGTGGGTATCCCTCTGTTTCAGATGTATTTCTTGTAAACAGCTTATTGTAGGATTATGATTTTTAATCCATTCTGCTATCTGCCTCCGTTTTATGGGCAATTCACTCCATTCATATTCACAGATATAATTTTTCTGTTTCTTTCCCTCCATCCCATTCCCTCACCTGTTAATGCTTACATTTTTTTCTACCCTTCTCCTTTCACCTCCTTAATAGTTCTCCTTTTGACCACTGCCTCCCTCAGTATTCCCTTTTCAGCCACCCTCCGTTTTCCTCCCCTTCCCCCTTACTTCTTCCCTCCCTTCTAACCACCCCCCCCTTTTGTAATGCTTTCCCCTTCCTTCTGCTTGTAGGATATTTTTATACTTAATGAAATATGTCCTTTCTTCTTCACACCAAGTTACAGGAACAAATCTTCATGCAAAGCTCCTCTCCTTCCCATCTTTCCCTCTAATATGATACGTTTTCCATCTCTTCTCCATAGAGTCCTATACTTAACTGGTTATTTTTCCTTTCTTGCACCAGTCCCAATGAGGGAAAAGCTCATATAATACTCATCTCACTCCCTTCTTTTCCTCTGATATATTGTTTTTATGCCTCTTTGTGTGGCATAAGTTATCCTTTCCCACTTCATTTATTCCTCTTCTTCCATTGCAGTCCCTTTGTAGCCCTTAATAAGATTTTTTAATCGTCATTTTGTGTAATTTATACTCCTACCTTCTACTTGTCTATAGTAGTTTGCTCTTATTAAATAATAGGGTGTGTGTGTGTGTGTGTGTTTTCCTAGTTTACCTTTCTATGTCACTCTTGCATCTCTTAATTGAGTATTGAATTTTCCATTGAGTTCTACCTTTTTTCATCAGGAAGGTCTGGAAATCTGTTATATCATTAAATGACCATCTCTTTTCCTGGAAGTATATGCTCAGTCTCACTGGGTAGGTTATCCTTTGTTGTAACTCGAGCTCTTTTGCCTTGAAGAAAATTGAATCCCATTGCCTCTGATCTTTCAGTGTAGAAGCTACCAAATACTGTGTGACCCTCTCTGTGGTTCCTCGATATTTGAATTGTTTCTTTCTGGACTCTTGAAGTATTTTCTCTTTTATATGTTAGTTCTTCAGTTTGGCCACAACATTTTGAGGACTTTTCAATTTTGGGTCTCATTGAGCAGGTGTCTGATGGATTCTCTTGATTTCTATTTTACCCTCAGGTTCTAGTATCTCAGGGCAGATTTCCTTAATGAGCTCTTGGAGAATGTTGTCCAGGCTCATTTTTCCATCATGATTTTCTGGTAGGCCAATGATTCTCAGCTTATGTCTCCTGGTTCTTTTTTGCAGGTCTGTTATTTTTCTATTGAGATATTCTGCTTCTTTTTCTAATTTTTCATTCTTGTTGTTTTGTTTGACTAATTCTTGGTTACTCATAGTTATTTGTTTCAATTTGGTTGATTCTGGTTTTTACCAAATCGTTTTCCTTGGTTAATTTTTGGAGCTCCTTTTCCATATCATACACTTTTCTTTTTAAGGAGCTGTTTTCTTCATTATACTGTTTTGCTAATTTAGAAATTTTGATTTTAAAAGAATTATTCATTTTATCTTCTATCTCTCTCATGTGGTTTTCCAAGTTTCTTTTGAGCTCATCTAGGAGAGCTTTCTGTGCTTTGGATCCATTCCCTGTGGATGTTTCAGTTGTGGGTGTGGATACCACATTGTCTCCCTCTGAGTTTGTTTCCTCCCTCTGAGGATAGTAGGACTCTGGAGTCTTTGTAGTCTGCATTCTACCCATTTAGAGGCAGGGCTCTAGCCACAACCTTCCTCTAGGGTTCCCAAGGCTTTACTGTTGAGGGTTTTGCCCTGGGGCAATAGTTACTATGCTTTGGGGGGGGGGGGGGTGTTGGAGCAGGCTGGGTTCACTCTGCCATCCTGGTCCTTGGAGGTCTTGATAGTGGCTTTTTTATTTCTGGGCTGTGGAATGGTAGTCCCATATGTGCTGTCCTGGGCAGGAGCCCTACATTTCGTTCCTACCTTGCTCTTTCCAGTCCTATCCCTATGGTGAAAGGCCTGGTATTTGCCCTTGTAGTTAATGGGACGACTTGCCCCCTCATTGGTCAGGCCTCCTCCCAGCCTGTCCCTGCTCGCAGCACTGTCACATACTGGCCTGCCCCTGCATGCAGCACCTTCACTTTCTGGCCTGCCCCTGTGCACAGCCACCACTTTTGCTTTAACCTGCTTGGATCTGAATAGCTGTCTACGGTGGAAGTTCTGGGGTGCATGACCAGTTTCCCAAAGTGTGTGAAGGCTTCAGAGAGGGCACCCAACTAATAGCTCCAGGAGCTGTGAAAACCCCAGTAATTTGGGACAAAGCTCCCCTCTCTGGTAGCAGAGTCCTGCTATGGCAAAAAGCTAAAAAGTCAAGCAATTGAGTGGCAACATGAGCAAGCAAAGGAAACAAAGTAAGCATAGCAATCCAACTTTCCACTCCTATATTGAGGAAAAAAAGGAACAAAGCATGGAACAAGAGGAAGACAATGAAGTCAGAACTCCTGCACCAAAAGGTTCCAAGAAAAATATGAGCTGATTACAGGCCATAAA
Organism: Petaurus breviceps papuanus; assembly: GCF_028583685.1. NCBI lineage: Eukaryota > Metazoa > Chordata > Mammalia > Diprotodontia > Petauridae > Petaurus > Petaurus breviceps. The sequence continues at coordinate 13,866,084 of NW_027185793.1, read as the reverse complement.
TTAGCTTAAAATGATTTTAAAATAAAGTAAGAGAAGTGGAGGAGAAATTGGGAAGAGAAATGATAATGATACAAGAATATTATGTAATGAGAGTCAAGAACCTGACTGAGGAAAATAACACCTTAAAAAATAGACTAACCCAAATGGCAAAAGAGGCTCAAAAAGGCAGTGAGGTGAAGAATGCCTTAAAAAGCTGAATTTGCTAGATGGAAAAAGAATCTCAAATGCACACTGAAGAGAATCATTCCTTCAGAATTAGACTGGAACAAATGGAACCTAGTGACTTTAAGAGAAATCAAGATACTATTAAACCTATCCAAACAAATGAAAAAAGAGAAAGCAATGTGAAATATCTCATGGAAAAAAACACTGACTTGCAAAATAGATCCAGGAGAGATGATTTTAAAATTATTGGACTACCTGAAAGCCATGATAAAAAAAAAAAAACCTAGAAATCATGTTTCAAAAATTCTCAAGGAAAAATGCCATGATGTTTTAGAAGCAGAGGGCAAAATAGAGGTTGAAAGAATCCACTGATCACCTGCTGAAAAAGATCCCAAAAAGAAAACTCCTAGGAATATTATAGCCAGGATCCAGAGTTCCCAAATCAAGGAGACCATATTACAAGCAGCCAAGAAGAAACACTTTGAATATTGTGGAAACACAATCAGGATAACCTAGAATCTGGCATCTCATACACTGAGCAATCAAAGGCTTGGGAAATTATATTCTGGGGGTCAAAGGAGCTGGGATTAAAAACAATAATCACCTACCCAGCAAAACCAAGTATCATGTTTCAGGGGAAAATGTGCAGTGGAATAGTAGAATTTCAAACATCTTGATGAAAAAAAAAACAAAGTTGAATAGAAAATTTTACTTTCAAATTTAAGAAGCAAGAGAAGCATGAAAAGATAAACAGGGAAAAGAAATCATAAGGAACTTATCAAAGTTGAACTATTTATGTACCTACATGGAAAAATGATAATTGTAATTTATGAAACTTTTCTCAGTATGAGAATAGTTGAAGGGAATATAAATATATTTAAATATATACTTGCATATATATGTCTATATACAAGTATATATGGGCATATAAATACATATATCAGTGTGTGTGTATATGTGTACAGGTATACATAGACAGAGGGCACAGGACTAATTCAATAGGAAGGGATGACACTTAAAAGGTGAAATTAAAAGTTTCAAGAGGAATTTAATTACAGGAGATAAGAGAGACAGAATGGGGTAAATATCTCACATATATAAGAGGCAAGGGGAAAACTGTTACAATGGAGGGGAAGAACAGGAAGGCACAAGGGAATGTGTCAAACTTATTCTCATTGAATTTGGCTTAGGAAGGGAATTACATAAACACTAAATAGTATATCTCACCCTACAGGAGAGTATGGGGGAAGGGGAGGAGTGGGGGGATGATTGAAAATAGGGCAGGCTGTGGGGGAGGGAAGTTGGAAGCACCCACTTTTGAAAATGGACAGGATAAAAGTTGAGAATAGAACATGTGGGGGTCAGATAGGATGAATTGTAATAGAGTCAGGCATTTACAATATATCCACTATGGAAATGTTTTGCATAGCTACGCATGTACAACCTATATTGAATTGCTTATCTTCCCTGTAAGGGTGGGTGACAAGGGAAGAAGGGAAAGAATCTGGACTTCAAAGTTTTAAAATAAAATGTTTAAAAATATATCATCATCATCATCATTGTTATTATAAATATTATTATTATTATCCATATTAATATTATTATTTTACATGTACCTGGGAAATTAGATATATAATCACTGGGGCATAGAGATCCACCATGCCCTACTGGAAATTCACAGGGGAGATGGGGGAAGATATGGGAAAGAGCTGATTGGGGGGAGGGGATATTCAGTGGGATTGCTGTTTTAGGGTGGTGGGTAGGGGAAAAATGGGGAGAAAATTTGTAACTCAAAATCATGTGGAAATGAATGATGTAAAATAAAAAATAAAAAAGACAGCAAACAAAATTTTTAAAAGAAAAAAATATAAAGATTCCATAAGTTTTTTAGCTCCCATTTCTCCTTATATAATTTCCCTTTTTAATTTTGTGCCACATTCAGAAGAATACTTATTACATAACAATATCATGTTAGTGTTATCAAAAACTGTGAGAGGGACACTTAAATATTCTCTCATTTTATTACTGTTCATTTATTCTTAAAGATCAGTTTATGTTAAGTTATTTGGAGCATAAAATTTTTTACTTAAATTACTTTATTATATAAAGTTCTTCTCATCATAATCTATTTTCATTATTTATCCCTTTTTCTTTGCTGAATGTTTGTTTTGGCTCTGCCTTATAGTAGGATTTTAACTTTTTTTGTATTCACTTGATGTACTGAAATTTTTTTCCAGTGACTCATTTTTATTTTTTCTATGTCTCTGGGATTAATGTGTTTCTTGTAAGCAACATAGAATGGGACTTGTTTTCCTATCCAATGTGTCTTTCTTTTTCTCTTTATTGAATTTTTAAAATCATTTACATTTATAGGAATGATTTAGGTTTCAATTTCACTCCATATGTCTCTAATAATTTTTCTCAGATTATGACTTTTCCCCCTTTTGCTGCAAGCCCAATACAGTGTTTACTAAACTATTTTAGCTTAATCTTGTTGAAGGTGGCCTTATTTCCCCTGGTTATAATGTCCATCCTCCAATTTATTCTCCCAAGAGAGATTACTTATCCTGCTTCAAAATAGAAATTAGAGCTCTGGCAGCAATTGACACTCAGAATAGAGAGAAGGCATGAATAAGCTACAGAGATTTTAAAGCAAATAGGCTGAAAAAAGATGATCAAAGTGAAGGCATAACTTTGAAGTTTAGCTTTTTAGTATCTTTATTTTTCTTGCTAATATATAGCTATTTAATTTATCCCCCCTCTTTTTCTCCCTTTCAGTTAGTCAAGTAGTATTCCTCTTCTCCTCCTTCTCAATAATATTCATAATTTTTTCATTTTATTTTTCTGTACCTTTTTCAAGAAATAATATCTCTCACTCTCTTCTTTATTTAGCTTCAATTTCTCTCCATTCTAAATTTCAATTTTTTGTTTCATAGCCCTTATACTGAGTCCTTCTTTATCGTCTGATTTTATCCTATCTTTATCCTCTGTTAATTCCTTATGCAATTAATATTTTTGAGTAGTATATTTTGTGTTTTCCCTTATAACAATGTTTTATTGTCATATTGTCATACTTGTTATCTGGCCTTTTTTCCTGGTCTTCCACATTCAGAAGAATACTCATTACTACAGGTGACAGAGAGTCATTATCGATTAAGTCTTCCTGTATTTTTGATTGAAGCTATACATTATTAATTTTTGGCCTCACCTTGATCATCTTTTTTTGTCTTCTATTGCCTCAAAATCTCGATCATTGGTCCCCTAAGGATCTCTGATTTCTCTTTTGAAAAAGGATATATAATCTTTCTAGACTCCAGTGCCTTGAAGATAATAGCCATTGTAAGGTCCCCATATCTCTTTATAGAATGTCTTCACATATATTCATCATTGGTAACTCCTCCCATGTTTAAAACAAGATTTCTTCCATCCCCCTACTCTTTTCAATCCCCCCCCTTTCCTCCTCACTCATTCTCTCATAGGCTGTCTTCCTAATGAGAGACAGCAAGAGTTATTTTCCCTTCATTGTGAGCCTTTACTTTGATTAGGATAAAACAGAGACACACACCCTTTATCTTTTTCGTGCTTTCTTTTTTATGAATTTTCTCATTTTGTAATATAATTCTACAAAAATAAGTTTAGTTCACCTCATGGGAAGAGTTTCGTGAGATTTAATCCATGATATTTCAGACCTGTTTCTCTAATATCAGAAATAATTTCAGCTTTTGTTTAGAAAGACTTGTCTTCATGGTCTCTCTTGAAATTATTATTGCTGTTGTCATGTAATAGTAATGGGAATTTGAAGATCTTCCCTGTGCCTTAATAAGACTGAGGGAATTTGAAGACCTTCCCTGCTTTGAAAATAAACTCTGCCTCCTAGTAGGCTCCACATAATCACATGGAGCCTATGGTGGGAGGATTTTGCTAAAGGGTGGAGCAGAGCCCACAGGAAGCTGAGACTCAGAACAGCCAGTTAATATGAGGAGAAAGGATAGCAGGTAAACATACAGGTTTGTGAGTAAATGTTGGTTTGTGGGAAGGCTAAAGGATGTTGTGGATCTCTTTGCTGTTATGGTTTATTAACTTCTTTGCTACTATAAATGCAATTGGCTTACTGGTCTTTGCATTCAGTTTTCTTGTGTCTAAATAAATGTTTTGCTTCTTATATATGGAGAGTCTGTTATATTTTGTGATTGAGCACCATGTGGGTATATTTATAGTGACCATGGGTGCAGTGAATTTTGCATTGGCACTACACTTGGCAGTGAGGGTGAGATCACAAGGTTTCAGACCTCTATTTGGAAGCAGAAGGGATTTAGAATAAGAAATGACTATCCCAGGATGAGATGAGTTATCTTATGCCTCCCTAGAAAGGGAGTGGTATAAAAGTACATAACTCTGTGAAAAAGGGGGACTGAGGTTGCAGCAGGAAGAACCTAAAGATTTAGAAATATGTTTGCAAAGAATACCAATAAAACCTGGGAGAGACCTGGAGGCAATGTGTAGGAGAGGCTGGGTTTTTCTAACAGGCTAACCTATTATGTGTAAGAGGAGAGCCAAACTGTTACAAGAGAAAACTCAAATGGAGAGGGAGCTGATTATGTTTCAGCATTCTGGCTCTCCTTTAAAAGAGTAAGCTGGAGGATCTCAGGTGATAGAAGAGAGGGATGTTGTGAATTTGGCCCAGAAAAAGAAGCAGAAAAGTAACAGGAGGAAAGTTCATACAACTGAGGTAAAGACTGAGTCTAGTTGCTATGACAATGACTGCCAAGAGAGTACATATGCAAAGAGTGACACAATTTTTCATGACTAAGCTTTTATGAGGGCAGGAGCTTGCACCATACTGAGAAGATAGCAAGAGAATCAGGGAAGCCAAACAGAGTTCAGGGAGATGATTGAGGATTTCACTCAACAGGAGATTACTGATATATTAAGCAGATTCACCCAAAGGATGGGAGAATCATTAGTGTCTTGGATGGTGAGAATCAGTGATGAAGGAGTTGGAGGAGTATGGGTAGATAGTATGGAGTACTTGACATGGATAGATATTTGTCAGAATCCTTTTGTTCAGCAAACTTTTAAAGATTTTCTTTTGGAATAAGGTAACAATATGCCCAGTCTGTTAACTTTAGCTCCCAATGGATGCATAAACTGCATCCCACTGGTTCTATGTGGTCTAGTGCAGAGATGCCCTGGTATCCACTTAGAGACTGCATGAGAAGGTTTAAAGAAAAATTATTGAAAAGAGCTATCATGGTTGGAGATGCAGACACATATCATGATATCTCCTTGGCAGTTCATCATAGAAATATTATGGTGAGTTTGACTCCTCCTGCTTATAAGGACCTACTTCTTACTCTACTAATTGATGAAGTACGGCATACACTTTTGGAGGTGCTGGATAAGATTTCACAGCTAGGTGACTTATGAGAATGGGAATCAGATAAATTTCCTTGAGAGAGAAAAGTAAATAGTCAGTGAATTCAAAGTCGGAATAGATTGACAAGAAAATAACTGTTTGCTGCTCTATTGAGAGCAGGGGTTGGTTTTGGAAAAACTGATGGTATTCCAACTAATGAACTATGTAAAATGTACCAAAATAAGGGCTTAATATCAGACAGAATGGAGAAGTAAGGGCTGTCCCTACAGATTCTCCTTAAGCATTGTATCCACGTTTGTCACATCTTCAGAGAGAATAGGAAATTGGCCAAGGCTGAACACAGATCAAAGAAATACACAGATGAGATTATAGACCCCATATCAATCTGACTGTATATTGAAAAAATGGGCGAAGAATCAGAAATTAAGGGGATGCCCATCAATTGGGGAATGACTGAACAAGTTGTGATATATGAATGTAATGGAATACTATTGTACTATAAGAAATGAGGAGCAAATGGACTTCATATTGACCTGGTGAGGCTTATAAGAACTGATGCTGAGTGAGAACAGAACCAGGAGAAATTTGTACACAATTACAGACACAACATGTGTGATGGATGACCAACTTTGATAGACTAGACTCTTCTCAGCAATGCAGGATTATAAGTCAACTCCAAAAGACTCATGATGGAGAGAGATGCCTACATTCAGAAAAAGAACTAGAAAAAACAGAGTCTGAATGCAGACTGAAGCAAACTACCTGCTCTCTTTCTTTCTCTTGTTGGTTTTGTTTCCTCTTTCCCATTGTTAATTCCTTCTGATACAATGCTTCTTTATAACTTGACTAATGTCTAATGTGAAAGTATTTGACGATCCTATAATTGATTACATGCCGCCATGGGGGCAGGGGGAAAGGAGGGAAGGAGAGAAAAAAATGCAACTCAAGGAATTGTGTAACTGAATCTTGTAAACTAAAAATAAACAAAAAAATTGATTTTTAAAAAAGAAAAAAGAAAAAAATAGGATCAAATACTGTAACCAAGGCATTGATTGATACTGGGGCAGAGGCGTCCCTTATTTATGGGAACCCTGACAAAGTCTAGCATGGAACTCCTATTACCATTACAAGACTGGGAGTGGCCGAAATATCAGTTAGACAAATCAAACTTATGATGAAAATTGGACAATTACCTAAGAACGAATATACTGTGGTCATTGTACACATTCCTGAATACATCATTGGAATAGATATATTGAGAGGCATGACCCTGAATTTACCTGAAGGAAGATACCAATTTGCAGTAAGGCAGATAGGAATTGACAGTTTTAGTGGGAAAAATAAATAAAAATTGACCCAATCATTTCACCTGAACTATCTTTCTTTTTTTAATTTAATTTAATTTTATTTTATTGATGCTTTAATAGAAAATAGGACTTTATTGCCAGGAAGAATGACACCATTGTACTTTTGCTAAAACCAGCACATGTCTTCCTCTTTGCCAATTCTGTGATTGGCCCCAATGCAGTCTGTCCTACATTTCTTGTCTGCCAAGCTGAACCCAGGCCTGCCCAGCACCACACAAAAGTCCAAGCCATATATGCCAATGTTTAGGTTATATTTAATTCACAGGTTGATATGCTCTTGGATCCCAAAGCCAAAGTTGCTGGTGTCTGAGAATTTATTTTTCCTTAACTCATATTCTCACACTTTCAGCCCCTTCTCCAGGATTTCATCAGATTTGGCCCCACGGAGTGTACAGTGAACAGCAATCTTCTTGTTTCTCCTGATTCCAAAAGATGGGACAGTATAGTGAGCTTTGGAGAACACTGAAGTTTGGCCTGTGAGCTTCTCCAACACTTTGACTACCTGGGTCAGTGTAATGGAAATGCAAATTTAAAGATCTTCCCTGCCCCTGGGCTAAAGTGCACCTGGAGCCTAGGGTGGGAGGCTTGTTTTTCAGTAGATACTTTTTGATTAGCCAGTGGGTCAATAAGGTTGTTACATTCTCTGAGCCAGGAGAAGGCTATATAAGCCCTGATGTGTAGCTTTGTTTTGGGGGCTCACTTTGAGAAGTGTTCTGTGATTTGATCAGATGAAACTGTGGGAAGCTGTTGTTGAGAGTCCCCCGGCTTAGAAAAATCCAGATGTTGATTTGGTATGGATGTAATGGTTGGACAGTTTTGAAACTGTCTACTTGGTCTGTTTCTCTGTCTTGATAATTCTGTCTGTATATTCTGAAGTTTGGGGTGCTGACCTTTTTCCCCTGAACTAGGTAAAAGATACATATTTGACTGATTAAAGTAAGCTTGTTAACCCATTTTGAGTTTCTTTCCATTATCAAAGCAGATCCAAGAACCTGGGCTGGCGGCAAGCCTGGGAATGCTTGGGGTGCTTGCTGCTACAAAAAGGAATCACGAACCTGATCTCCAGAGTAAAAGGAAAGTATGGGGACTGGGATAATTGTTTGTTTCCCAGTTGTGGTACCTGTGACTCTGTGGAGCCATGGACCAGGAGAGAAGAATGCATGCAGACTTTGCTGAGCTGAGAGCAGGAATGGTGAGCTGCCTGCATCGGGACCTGGGCAGAAGCCAGGAGCAGCTGCCGCCTGTGGGAGGAGAAGGACCCCAGGAGTTCGGAATTCACAGGAAAAGATAAGAACTGAGCAGAAAAGCAGGGGCACTGAATGTGTTTCCTTGCTGCATCCCACAGTTTAGGACCCAGGGGGAGGATTGACTTGTGCCTATGGTGGGTGGAATGAAGTACCGTGGACCCCCAAGGGGCTGGAGCTGTGTGAGCGAAAGGAACCCCCCCCCCCCCCTTCCCCCCCCCCCCCCCCGCTCTAGAGAACTTTTTTTGGACTCTTGTTTTGTATTGAGGTGATAATGCAATGTACTTTGTGTTTGGTGACTTTACTTCTGTATCTTGAAAATGTGACCTAAGAGATGTTTAGTGCTAATTCAAAAGTAAATTGACTATGCTATGGGCATGAAAGATCTTGGGGCTGAATGTAATGGAAATGCAAATTTAAAGATCTTCCCTGCCCCTAGGCTAAAGTGCACCTGGAGCCTGGGATGGGAAGCTTGTTTTTCAGTAGATACTTTTTGATTGGCCAGTGGGTCAATAAGGTTGTTACATTCTCTGAGCCAGGAGAAGGCTATATAAGCCCTGATGTGTAGTTTGTTTTGGGGGCTCACTTTGTGAAGTGTTCTGTGATTTGATCAGATGAAACTCTGGGAAGCCGTTGTTGAGAGTCCCCAGCTTTGAAAAACCCAGATGTTGATTTGGTATGGATGTAATGGTTGGACAGTTTGGAAACTTTCTACTTGATCTGTTTCTCTGTCTTGATAATTCTGTCTGTATATTCTGAAGTTCGGGGTGCTGACCTTTTTCCCCTGAACTAGGTAAATGATACATATTTCAGTGATTAAAGTAAGCTTGTTAACCCATTTTGAGTTGCTTTCCTTTATCAAAGCAGATCTAAGAACCTGTGTTGTCAGCCACCCTGGGGACCCTGGGGTGCTTGCTGATACAGTTAGTTGGTCTCTACTCTCCCCAACACAGATGTTTAGGCAGAGCTTATGGATGTGCAGTTTCTGCATGGGGTTTTCCTTTTCACCCTGATCTTACAACCATGGTGGAGAACCAGAAAACTGAACTTTCTGGAGTAATTACTGTAAAGCAGTATCATGTGTCAGGTGGGCCAGAAGAAATTACCATTACTATAAAGGAATATGTTGAAACAGGAGTGTTAGTCCCTACAACCACATAATGGAATAATCTTGTCTGGCCAGTGTACAAATCAGATGGAATGTGGAAAACAACAGTGGGTTATAAACAGTTGAATAAGGTGACTCCTCCCTTGCATGCTTCTGTTCCAGATACCATCATCTTAATAGAAAGGATCCAGAAATATATTAGGACTTAGTATGCAGTTATTGATTTAGCTAATACTTTCTTTACCATTCCAAAAAACAATAGGGTCAGTTTACTTTCACTTGGCAAGGAAGACAATTTGCTTTCACCTGCTTACCACAAGGATACCTGTATAGCCCCATTATTTGTCATAGGATTGTGGCTGAACAGTTGGATGAATTAAAACTACCTGGCATACAGATTACCCACTACATTGATGATATTATGACACAAGGAAAAATTTTAAAGAAGTGGAGAATAGTTTGACACTTTTAATTGAGCATATGAAAAGCAAACTGTGGGAGAGTAATACTGCAAAGATCCCATGGCCAACTCAAAAGGTAAATTTGGGGGTATACAATGGAATAATGGACTGCAAGAGATTCTGTCATAAGCCTGACAAAAGATTCAGGATTTTCTTGCCTGTACCAATAAGAAAGAGGTCCAAAATTTTATAGGATTATTTGGATATTGGAGACATCACGTACCATATCTGGGACAGATTTTGAAACCTTTATATAAAATTATTTGAAAGAACTATTAAATAGACTGGGGACTTGAGTAGAGTAAAGCTTTTGAAGAAGCCAAGGCTGCTATACAATTGGTCCTAGATTTATGTCCTATGCAAATTGACTCAGTGGAATTACAAGTGACTATACCAGATGATTATGCAAATTTATGATAGAAACAACAAAGCCAAAATGTACCTTTAGGATTTTGGTCTAGGAAACTACCTTCAACTGGAGTTCAATATATACCTTTTGAAAAAGCAGTTTTTAGCTGCATATTGGACTTTGGTAGAGAGTGAACTGACTTTGGACCATGAAGAGATCTTAAGGCCTGGAATCCCGATTATGATCTGGGTAATGAGTACCCCAGCTTCTCACAGAATTGGATATGCCCAAGAAGTCAGCATAAATAAATGGAAATGATATTTTCAAAATTGAGCTGAAACAGGCAAAAGTAGAGGTTCTCCTCTACATGAATCTATGGCAAACATTGATACTAAGGGAAATGATGCATCCCCTGAACCAAAGCAACAGTTGGTACAATCCTTGGTAAAATGGAATGAAGGATATGATGTATTAACTGAAGAACAGAAGAAACCCACATTGTTTGCTTATGGAACAGACAAATATTTCGTCCATAAAAGACACTGCAAAACAGTAGTCTATAACCCATGTACTAGACGGAATTTGGAAAGTACTAGGATAAGTGGAAGTAGTCAATATGCTAAACTTATGGCAGTACATCAAACCATTAAAACAGAACAAGGAAAAAAAGGGAAAAAAAGAAAATAGCCAGTACAAAAAGAAAAAAAAAAACAGAACAAAGAAGACAGTGTAATATATTTACTGATTCATGGGAGGTAGCTAATGGGTTAGCTACATGGATGCCCATGTGGAAAAAATCATAATTGGAAAATTAATGGTAAACAAGTCTGGGGCAAAGAATTATGGCACATATCTTTGGTTACTGATTGGTCAGTTTTTCATGTAGATGCTCACATGACCCTCACCAAGCCAGGACATGAGTACAATGCACATGTTGATTAACTAACAAAGATTTCTGCTTAGTATATTGTCTCTACTCTGACACCAATTGATGATCCAGTATGAGCAAAATGGTTCCATCAAACAGCCCACCATTAAGGGATCCAGGCCACACGGCAGAGGGCACTTGATTGAGCTACTAGTATCTTTCATTCATTGTTTTTTGTTTTTGTTTTTGTTTTCTTTAATTCATTGTTAAACAGATAGCAGAGGAATGTCATGTATGTCAATTGGTAAAGCACTGTTACTTGCATAGTAACTGGAGAGATAGCAAGGGGAAAAGTCCCAAGCCAAATTTGATAAATAGATCGTATTGGTCCTCTACCCAAGATAAAGGATACAAATTTATATGAAATTGTGTTGACACCTATTCAGGTGTACTATTGATTTGTCCTTATAAGAATGCAACCAAGAAAAAGTAAAACTCTAGAACCCATGAGTCCATTTTATGGAAACCCAATGCAGATTAGAGTGACAGTGGGTCACATTTCAAATATAATGAAATGAAGAGATATTAAACAATATAGAATGGTCATATCATATGCAATATTATCCACAGGCATCTGGATTAATTTAAAAAAATGAATGAATCATTGAAAGAAGAGTTAAGGAAGTTAAGTTCTTTTTTTTTTTTTAATGCTATACTAACTTATTTATTTATTAATTCTGGAAACCATGTCATCCAAAAACTCATTCCAGAGATGGACAGCAGAAGATTACTTAGCAGTAAAGAATCACATTCCTTTTACTAAATCCCAATCTAGGATTTTTTTAAGACTCATTGCTCTAGCAGCCTTTTCCCCCAATACAGCTTTGTCTGGATGTATAGGCTTCTAGTCATTTGCATTCCTAAGGTGCTGGTCTTTTGGAAGCAATGCAGTACAGAGGTCACATCCTGCCTCTGACTCTTTACCACTAGGGTAACTTAGGTAAGTCACTTAACCTCCTTAGTTTTCAGTCACTGGTAAAATAAGAGTATGGGATTGGAAGGTCGTTCAGGTCCCTTCAAGCTCCAACTAGACGGTTTATGATCCTTTACACCAATCTCCTTGAAGACAGGAAGAAATTTAGTTCTTCCTTCCAAACAAGCCTGAGCACCAGCTATGTTCAGGACATTGTGAAGGATAAAGATAACAAAAAAGAAACCAAAAAAAGGGTCTACAATCCAGTTACAATCCAAATGTTACTAATAGGGGAAATAACTACAAGGTAGAATAGAATAAATGCCATAGGAGTGCAAAGAGGGATGATTCAGCTGTGGGCATAGGAGCTGGGGGGCGGGGAAGGGGGAAGTGGAGATAATCCAGAGAAGGGTCTGCATGAGCTAGGAGTGGAGTCTCGAAAGTACAGTCCCCTACATCTCCCCACACCCCAACAGAAACATGCTGCTCCAAGTTGTGGCATATTCTATCCCCTTGGAAAAGTAGTGAGTTCTCTATAGTAGAGATCTCCATGAGTCTAGGACTTATAGGTGGTGCTGTAGCGGAGATTAGTGCTTCATGCAGGGGATTGGGATAAATGACCGCTTTGGGTCCCCTTTCAATATTTAAGGAGGCACCCTATTCACCACCTTTTCCCCAGGCTCTGCACTCAGGTAGGAAGCAGAACCTGCTGGAGCTGGGGATGGGAAAGGGGAGGGGAGGCTGTAACTAGGCCCGGCAGCCGCACGTACAATGGCCATGAAGCAGTTCTGCAGGGCCTCAAACTCCTTGGCACAAAGGTTCCTCCTCAGGTCACACACTTCTATACGCCGCGGCCTCGACCCCACAGGTCACCAGCCTCTCTGGAAAGCTCCTTATCCGGTTTCACACTCAGTGCCACGCAGCCCCATTCCCTGACATGAGGAGCTCTTCCTCTCCCACCAAGACACTGCCATCTTCAGGAAGTTAAATTCTAATAATTCATATCAACACTGGAAAGATGATTTGTTCACTGCTTTACATAATTTGAATAATAGACTGTAAAGCCAAGAATGAGAAGCTTTCCAAAGGACTGCTGCTGTGAATAGCTTCAAAGTGCTAATTACATAGTATAGTGAACTCTCTATTTATTCAGTAATAAACTAAGACAAACCATTGACAGAAATCAATTTAATTGTTGATATGGTCAATTATGCTAATAGTTTTCCTAATATTGAACCAAACTAAACCTAATATTGAACCATCACTGCATTCCTGGTATAAATTCCACATGGTTAAAGTATATTATTCTTGTGATAAGTTGTTGTAATTTTTTGCTAATATTTTATTTAAAATTTTTGCATCTGGTAATTAGAGAAATTTTCCTATAATATTCTTTTTTCTGTTTTGGTTCTTCCTAGTTTAGATATCACCACCATATTTGTATGGTTAAAAGAACTTTGTAGAACTCTTTCTTATCCTATTTTCCCAAATAGTTTATATAGATTTGGAATCAGGGGCAGCCAGGTAGCATAAGAGTGTGTAAGAGCACTGTCTCAAGTGTTGGGATGACCTGGGGATCAAATCCGTGATCAGATACTTAGCACCACACACAGAAATAAGTGGCCGTGTAACCTTGAGCAAGTTACTTAACCCCGATTGCTTACAAAAAAAAAAAAAAAGAATTGGAATCAATTGTTCTAAAATGTTTTATAGAATTTGCTTGTAAATCCATTTGGCCCTGGAGATTTTTTCTTAGTCAATACATTGATGGTTTGTTCAATTTCTTTTTCTGAAATGGGCTTATTTAATTATTTATTTCCCTCTTCCATTAATCTGGGCACATTTGTTTTTGTAATTATTCATCCACTTCACTTAGATTGTCAGATTTATTGGCATACAGTAGGATAAAATATGTCCTTTTTGTTGTTTTCAGTTCCCCTTCTTTGGTGGTAAATTCACCCTTTTCATTTTTGATACTGTTATTTTGGTTGTTTTTATTCATCAAATTAACCAAAGTTTTATCTGTTCTATCTATCTTTTCATAAAACCAGCTCTTAGTTTTATTTATTTTTCCATAGTTTGCTTAATTTCAATTTTTATTAATCTCTCCTTTGGTTTGAAGAATTTCTGAGTTGGTATTTCATTGGAGATTTTTAATTTGTTCTTTTTTAAAGCTTTTTTCATTGCGTGCCTGATTCTTGATCTCCTCTTTCTCTCTTTCATTCATGTCAGCATTTAGAGATATCAAACTTCCCCTAAGAATCACTTTGACTGCATGCCATATGGTATGTTGTCTCATTCTTGTCATTCTCTTAGATAAAGTTAGTGATTGTTTCTATGATTTGTTGCTTGACCCATTCATTTTTGAGGTTTAGATTATTCAGTTTCCAACTAATTTTTAGTCTTTCTTTCCATGGTCCTTTACCACATGTAGCTTTTATTGCACAATGATCTGAAAAAGATGCATTTAATATTTCTGCCTTTCTGTACTGGATTCTGAGGTATTTATATTTTAATATATGGTCAATTTTTGGTAAGGTGCCATTTACCACTGAGAAAAAGGTGTATTCCTTTCTATCCCAACCAATTTTCTTCAAAGGTCTACCATATCTAATTTTTCTAAAATTCGATTAATCTCCTTAACTTCTTTATTGTTTACATTGTGTTTGGATTTATCTTCTTTATTCTGTGGTTCTGAGAGGGGAAGTTTGAGCCCCCCTCTAGAATAGTTCTGTTTTCTATTTCTTCCTGTTACTCCTTTAAATTCTCCTCTAAGAATGTGGATGTTATACCAGTTGGTGCATATATGTTTGGTAATTATATTACTTCATTGTGTATGGTGTCTTTTAGCAGAATGTAGTTTCCTCCTACATTTCTTTTAATTAGATCTATTTTCTCCTTTTGCTTTGTCTGAGATCAAAATTGCTACACGTGCTTTTTTTTACTTCAGCTGAAGTATAATATATTCTGTTCCAACCTTTTATCTTTACTCTGTGTGTATCCCTCAACTTCAAATGTGTTCCTTGCAAACAACCTATTGTATAATTGTGGTTTTTAATACACTCTGCCATTCATTCCATTTTATGGGAGAGGTAATCCCATTCACATTCACAGTTATAATTACTATCTTTCTCTCCATTCTATTTTGCTCCCCGTTTTTGTTTTTTCTTTCCTTTCTCACTTTCCCTCCTTACCAGAGTTTTGCTTTTGACCACTGCCTCCCTCAATCTGCCCCCCCTTCAATTAGCCCCCTCCCTTTTCTTCCCTTTTCTACTTACTAACTCATTCCCTTCTATCCCCCCTTCCTTTTGTATCCACTTTCCCCTATTACGTTACAAGTTAGTGTTTCCCCTTTTTCTAAGTTAGATTTCTATACCTAACTGATTAATGTAATTCCTTCTTTGAGCTAAATCTCATGCAAGTAAGACTCAAACAATACTCATCTTGATCCCTCCTTTCACTCTATGTAACAGTTCTTTGTGCCTCTTCATGTGATGTAATTTGCTCATTCCTGCTTCCTCCTTTCCTCTTCTCCCACTGCAATCTGCTTTCAGCACTTATTCTTTTTAATCATCACATCAGTCAACTTATACCCATGTCCTTCTCTGTGTATACCCCTTCTCAATATCATAATAGAGATGCAGTTCTCCAGAGTTACATGTATCATCTTCCATTTTAGGTTTGTGAAGAGTTTACGCTAATTAATAGCATGGTTTTCTTTTCTTTCTTGCTTATGCTTCTCTTGAGTCTTGTATTTGAAGATCAAATTTTCCGTTGAATTCTGATCTTTTCATCAGGAATATTTGGAAGTCCTTTATTTCTTTAAAATCTCTTCCCCTGAAAGATTATGTTCAATTTTGCTGAGTAGTTGATCCTTGGTTGTAATATAAGCTACTTTTTCTTGTGGAATATCATATTCCAAGAAATCAGATTTTGATCTAGAAAGAACAAAGTCCTGTGTTATCCTGAGGGTGGCTCCATGACATTTAAATTGTTTGTTTCTGGTTACTTGCAATATATTCTCTTTGACCTTACAATTTTGGAATTTGCAATATTCCTTGGCCTTTTCAATTTGGGATCTCTTTCAGGAGGTTATTGGTGGATCCTCTTGATGTTAATTTTACCCTCTGGCTCTAGGACCTCAGGGCAGTTTTCCTTGAAGATTTCTTGATGCTGTCCAGGGTCTGTTCTTAATCATGACTTTCAGGTAGACCAATAATAACTAAAATTATCTATCCTGGAACTATTTTCCAGATCAGATATATGTCCCATGAGATTTTTCATATTTTCTTCCATTTTTCATTTTTTCTTTTTATTTTGTTCTACTACTTCTTGGTGTCTCATAGAGTCATTGGCTTCCACTTGACCAATTCTAATTTTTAAAGAATTGTTTTCCTTAGTTAGCTTTTGTACCTCTCTTTTCATTTGGCCAATTCTACTTTTGCTTTTTTGGAGGGCAATTGGGGTTAAATGACTTACCCAAAGTCACATGGCTAGTTTTTGTGTTAAGTGTCTGAGGCCAAATGTGAACTCAGGTCCTCCTGACTCCAGGGTCGGTGCTCTATTCACTGTGCCACCTAGCTGCCCCCTAATCCTACTTTGAAGAAGGTCTTCTCTTCAATGCATTTTTGTACCTCCTTTCCCATTAGGCCAATTGTATTTTTTAAGGAGTTGTTTTCTTCAGTCAATTTTTATCCTTCTTTTTCCAAGCTTTTGACTCTCTTTTGTACTCACCTCATTTTAAAAAAAATTTTTAAATTTTAATTAACTTAATATTTTTAGTTTACATCATTCATTTACAAAAGATTTTGAGGTACAAATTTTCTCCCCATTTTCTTGCTTTCCACCATTCCAAAACAGCAATCCAAAATATTATCCCCTCCCCCAATCTGTTCTCTCCTATATCTTCCACCATGCCCCCTCTGACTTTTCAGTAGGGAATGGTGGATCTGTATGTCCCAGTGACTGTATATATTATTTCCCAGTTATATGTAAAATAATAATAATAATTACATATACACGTATATATGTATTTAAGCATTTTATTTTAAACATTTGGGTTCCAGATTCTTTCCCTACTTCCCTCATCATCCACACTTACTGGGAAGGTAAGCAATTCAATATATCTTGTACATGTGTAGCTATGCAAAACATTTACATAGTGGATATATTGTGAAAGACTGATTTTATTTCCCTCCATCCAATCCCACTACCAACTTGTTCTTTTCTCCACTTTGATCCTGTCCCTTTTCAAAAGTGGGTGCTTCCAGGGACGGCTAGGTGGTGCAGTGGATAGAGCACCAACACTGGAATTAGGAGGACCTGAGGTCAAATCCGATCTCAGACACAACACAAAAACTAGCTGTGTTACCTTGGGTAAGTCACTTAACCCCAATTTCCCTGAAAAAAAAGGTGGGTGCTTCCAAATTCCCTCTCCCACAACCTGTCCTCCCTTCCATCATCCCCCCCCTATCTTTCCCTTCCCTCCTACTCTCCTGTAGGGTGAGATACCCTATTTAGTGTGTATGTCATTCCCTCCATAAGCCAAATTCATTGAGAATAAGTTTGACTCACTCCCTTTTGACTTTCTGTTCTTCCCTTCCATTGTAACAATTTTCCCTTGCCTCTTCTATATGAGATAATTTACCCCCTTCTGTCTCTCCCCATCTCCTCTCATTAAATTCCTATCTCCTCTTAATTTCACCTTTTAAGTATCATCCCTTCCTATTAAATTATTCCTGTGCCCTCTTTCTATGTATACCTGTACACATATATACACACACTCACATATGTATTTATATGCCCATATACCCTCCTATATATACATATATATGTATGTATACACACACACACACACACACATATATATATATATATATATATATATTCCCTTCAACTATTCTTATTAAAAAAAGTCTCATAACTTGCAATTATCATTTTCCCATGTAGGAATGTAAGTAGTTCAACTTTGATATGTTCCTTATGATTTCTTTTCCCCGTTTACCTTTTCATGCTTCCCTTGCTTCTTTTATCTGAATGTCAAATTTTCTATTCAACCCTTTTTTTTCATCAAGAATGCTTAAAAATGGTGTGGCTAGTTGGTGCAGTGCATTTGGAGTCAGGAGCACCTGAGTTCAAATCCAGCCTCAGACACTTAACACAAAAACCTAGCCATGTGACCTTGGGCAAGTCACTTAACACCAATTGCCTTCTAAAAATTAAAAAAAAAAAGAATGCTTGAAAGTCCTCTATTCCATTGAATTACCATGTTTTCCCCTAAAACATGATACTCAATTTTGCTGAGTAGGTGATTCTTGGTTTTAATCCCCTATTCCAAGCCCTTTGTTCCCTCAGTGCAGGAGGTGCCAGATCCTGTGGCATCGTGATTGTGTTTCCACAATATTCAAATTGTTTCTTTTAGGCTGCTTGTAATATTTTCTCCTTGATCTGGGAACTCCCACACCTGGCAATTATATTCCTAGGAGTTTTCTTTTTCTCATATTTTTCAGGAGGTGATCAGTGGATTCTTTAACTTCTATTTTGTCATCTGGTTCTAAAATATTAGGGCAATTTTCCTTGACAATTTCTTGAAGGATGATTTTTAGGTTTTTTTTTTTTATCATGGCTTTCTGGTAGTCCAGTAATTTTTTAATTTTCTCTCCTGGATCTATTTTCCAGGTGAGTAGTTTTTTCCAATGAGATATTTCACATTGCCTTCTACTTTTTTCATTTGTTTGGATCTGTTTTATAGTATTTTGATTTCTCATAAAGACACTAGCTTCTATTTCCTCCAATCTAATTCTGAAGGAATGATTCTCCCCAGTGATCTTTTAAGATTCTTTTTCCATCTGGCAAATTTGTCTTTTTAAGCCATTGTTCTCCTCATTGACTTTTTGAGCTTCTTTTGCCATTCGATTTAGTCTATTTTTAAGGTGTTATTTTCTTCAGTCAGGTTGTTGACTCTCATTTCATAACGTTCTTGCATCATTCTCATTTCTCTTCCCAATTTTTCCTCCACTTCTCTTATTTGGTTTTCAAAATCCTTCTTAAGGTACTCTATGGCCTGTAAGCAGATTATTCTTTCTTGGAAGCTTTTGATGCAGGATTTCTGACTTTGCTGTCTTCCTCCCCTTCCATGCCCTGATCCTCTTTTTTCCCAAAAAAGGATCAAGAGTCAGACCACTGTGTTTGTCTTGCTTCCCACACTTCCCTCATTTGCTCATGTTGCCACTCAATTACTTGACTTTTGGACTTTTTGCGATAGTAGAACTCTGCTACCAGAGTGGGGAGCTTTTTCCCAGTGACTGGGGTTTTCACAGATGCTGGAAGTATTAACTGGGTGTCCTCTCTGAAACCTCCACACTCTCTGTCAAACTGCTCACACACCCCAGGACCTCCACCCTAGACAGCAATCCAGATCCAAGCAGGTTAAAGCAAGAGGAATTACCCCTCAGAATGGTCGCTTGGTCTCCCTACAATCTGCAGGCTAGGAACTCCAAAGCAGCCACTTGGTGGCAGCTGCAATGCAGCTGTGCAGGGCCTCAGCTGCTTCTCCCTCCAGGGGGTAAAGGCCTGACCACATTCCCGAACTCCCAGTTCACAAAGTCCACACTACACTGAATTTTCACTCTGTCCTTAGCTTCTATGGGTTGATAATTCTGGAAACTGACACAGCTGCTGATGATCTGAAGTCTCTCTAGCTGGTGGCTGGTTGTGGTCACCCTGAGACTAAAACCTTGGGTGTATTCGTTGCTTGGCTCGGCTCCCCACCTGTTGGCCACTTCCTGCCAGCCTGCCCAGCTGACCTCAGTGGGAGGTTAGCTTCTCTGTGTCACTTTGTGAGTTCTGTAGCTATAGAAGTTGTTCAGAGTCACCGTTTACATATATTGGAGTAGGTGGAAGCGGGAGCCACATGAAGTCCTGTTTCTACTCCGCCATCTTGACTCTGCCCCTCCTCTCATTTTTTCCCCCAATTTATCTTCTACCGCTCTTATTTCATTTTTAAAATTCTTCTTGCTCTGTTCCAAGAAGATTTTTTTGTCTTGGGACCAATTCATATTTCCCTTTGAGGTTTCAGGTATAGGTATGTTGACAATGCTGTCCTCTTCTCAGTCTGTGTTTTAATCTTCCTTTTCACCATAATAATTCTCTATTGTGAGTGTTATTTTCTACTTTTTGTTCATTTTGTTTTTGTATTTCTGTCTTTTAAAGTTGAGTTCTCCTGCAGGAACATAAGGGCCATTTTACCAAGCTCCTTCTGCTGAGATCCAAGGGTTTGGTCACTAGCTTTGTGTGTAGGGGTCTCAGGTGCTGACAGCTGGAGTCTGTGGGTGTCTGGCAACTTACTTGATGCTGAGATGGAGTCCTAGTGGTGATGCCTGGCATATGCTGAGTCCAGATGGGGTTTTTCTGCATTTCCCATGAGCTACACTGAGGCACATGGAAGTCAAGCTGCTAAAGGATGTCTGCCCGCCTGGAGCTGTGCTGAAGCTTGGGGAGGTTCGGCTGGTGGAGGATGCCTGCCTGCTTGGGACTAAGCAGGCACATGTGGTGGTTCTGTGAACTGGAGTCTGCTGGTTCCCCTGGCTATGCTGAGGCATGTGAGAGGTCCTGGGGTTGGCAATTACCTGTGCCACCACCCTGAGGCTCAGAATCCCCCACTGCTTTGCTGAGGTGAAACTTGCTGCTGGTTTACTGTGATGCCTCCTATTCTGGATTGCATTCCCCTTTTTATTTAAGAAACAGACTTTTCTTGATAATCCTCCAAGTACCCCAGGCTAAAAGATTACTTCTCCCTGTTTTTCTGCTGTCCCTGCTATTCCAGGATCTTTCCTGAGGTGCTATTCTCTGGGTTCTTCAGAGGTCAATAAGGAGAGTGAAAGCTATTTACTACTTACTCTACCATCTTGTCTCCCAGAAGCCAGGTGTGATTTTCTTACTATGAATGTTTCAAATGCTTCTTTTTTATTGAATATTCACCTTTTTTACATTTTGAATTTTATTTTTCCCAGTTACATGTAAAAACAATTTTAACATTCATTCGTAAAACTTTTGAGTTCTAAAAATCTTTCCTTTCCTGCATTCCTGCCCCCCTTTTTGATAAGACAAGCAATTTTATAAAGGTTCTACATGTGTAGTTATGCAAAACATTCCTGTATTAATTATCTTGTAAAAGAAAGCATTGGTCTCACCCCCCCCCCAAAAAAAAACCCTTAAAATAAGTAAAAAAAGTATGCTTCAATCTGTATTTAGAAACAACCAATTCTTTCTCTGGGAATTTTTAGCATTTTTCGTCACAAGTCATTCAGAGTTTTCTTGGGTCATTGTATGGCTTAGAATACCTTTTCTGTACTATTAGCCAATCTAATAGGTATGTTTTAGAAAGACAGAATTGTTTTAATTTTCATTTATACAATCAATAGTGAGTTAGGACAATTTTTTTCCCATATGGCTATAGATAGGTTTGTTTACTTTATTTGAAAAGTGTTCTTTTTTTCATCATTTATGAACTGGGGAATGGCTATTATTTTTATAGATTTGACTCAGTTATCTATATGTTTGAGAAATGAGGCCTTCATCAGAGAAATGTGCTTCAATTTTTTTCATGATTACTATTACTAATTATATTTATCTCCATCCTCTCCCCTTCCCTGCATTTATTGCATTTCTCTCTATATATTTTTACCCTTTCTCTCCTCAAAAGTGTTTATTTCTGACTACTGCCTCCCCTCTTTCTTCTATCACCCTACACTTCTCTTGTCCCCTTCCCCTCCTAACTTCCTGTAGGGTAAGACAGATTTCTATACCCAATTGAGTATGTATGATATTCCCTCTTTATGACAATTCCAATGCCAGTAAGGTTCACTCATTTCTCCATTTACCCCTCCACTTTAAAAAAATTGCAACTTTTTTAATGTGAAACAATTTATCCCATTATACTTCACCCAATCCCTTTTCCCCATATGTTCCATTCTCACCCCTTGATTTTATTTTATTTTATTGGTATTGTCCCTTTACATTCATTTTGCATGTGTGCCCTCCATCTCTACTCCTTTTAACTGCCCTAATGATGAGAAAATTACAAATATCATTTTCCATGTAAGGACATAAACAGTTTAACTTTATTAAGTTCCTTATGGTTTCCCTTTCCTGTTTATCTTTTTTTTTAAAGCAATAGGGGTTAAGTAACTTGCTCAAGGTTACATGGCCAGGTGTTTCTGGGTGGGTGCTAATTGTCTGAGCCTGGTATTCGATCTCCAGGTCTTCGCAACACTGGAGGCGGTGCTCTAAATTGCTGTGCTCCCTGGCCGCCCCCCCCCCATTTATCTTTTGGTGCTTCATTTGAGTCTTGTATTTGCAAATCAAAATTTCTATTCAACTCTGGTCTTTTCATTAAGAATGTTTGAAAGTGCTCTATTTCATTGAATATCCATTTTCCCCCTGAAGAGTCAAACTCACTTTTGCTAGGTAAGTGATTCTTGGTTGTAATGCTAGCTCCTTTGACCTCCAGGATATCAGAAGCCAAGACCTCCACTCCTTTCATGTAGAAGCTGCTATTATCTGATCCTGACTGTGTCTCCATGACACTTGAATTGTTTCTTTCTGACTGATTACAGTATTACTCCTTGACATGGAAGTCCTGGAATTTGTCTACAATATTCCTGGAAGTTTTCATTTTGTGATCTCTTTGGGGAGATGATCAGAGGATTATTTCAATTTCAATTTTACCCTCTGGATCTAGAATAGCAGGGAAGTTTTTCTTGATAATTTTTCAAAGATGATGTCAAACCTCATATTCTGATGATGGCTTTTAGGCAGTCCAATAATTGTTAACTCATCTTTTCTGAATCTATTTTCCAGATCATTTTTTTTTTGTTTTTTGGCTAATGCGATATTACACATTGTCTTATTTTCTATTCTTTCAGTTTCATTTTATTGTTTCTTGATGTCTCATAAAGTCATTGGCTTCCATTTACTCAATTCCAATTTTTAAAG
Source organism: Petaurus breviceps papuanus (assembly GCF_028583685.1). Classification (NCBI taxonomy): domain Eukaryota; kingdom Metazoa; phylum Chordata; class Mammalia; order Diprotodontia; family Petauridae; genus Petaurus; species Petaurus breviceps. Next base: position 13,843,177 of record NW_027185793.1, on the reverse strand, counting down.
AATTACTTTCTTCAGTGATTTTTTTGTTTTTTTTTCAATTTTGCTAAATCTACTTAAAAAAATTTTTTCATCAATGAATTTTTGTCCCTCTTTTTCCACTTGATCAATTCTGTTGTTAAGGTGTTATTTTCTTCAGTACTTTTTTGTGTCTCCTTTATCAAGCCATTGACAAGTTTTTCATGATTTTCTTGTATCACTCTCATTTCCATTCCCAATTTTTCCTCTACCTCTCTTACTTAATTTTCAAAATCCTTTCTAAGCCCTTCCATGGCCTGAGACCAATTCTTATTTTTCTTAGAGGCTTTGTATGTAGGAGCTTTGATTTTGTTGTCTTCTCTGAGTGTGTGTTTTGACATTCCTTGTCACCAAAGTAATTTTCTTTGGTTAGAATATTTTTCTATTGTTTGCTCATTTTCCTAGCCGATTTCTTGACTTTTAACTCTTTATTAAAGTAGAGTTCTGCTTACAGGGTAAAGGATATACTGTCTCAAACTTCAAGGTTTTGTGAAGCTCTTGTCAGTGATACTTCTAGAGACTTGTATCTTTTCAGTTATTCCAAAGCAGTGTGATCTAAGAAGTGTGTTTACTGCTCTCCTGGCATGTACTCTGATTTGTGAAGAAGGAGAAGCACTCTTTTCTGTCCTATAATTGTGACAAAGGTCCATGCTCCACTCTTGCAGCCCTGATGTGTTAATGCTCCTCCTTACCTGAGACAGCCTCTCAGGACTGTGACCCAGATATGTGTGTTGGCAAAGCAACAAAGTCCTGCCTCAGAGCTAGCAAAGAGATCCATGTAATCTCCTTCTAATCAGTTGTTCAACACCTTTATCATCTGTGGGCTAAGACCTCTGGAAGCAGTTTATGTCACTGCTGATTCAGTAGTTCCCCAGGCCTATTCCTAGCTTTCTAGGTCTGGGTCTGTGCTGGCATGGTCTGTACCAGACTCTGCTCCACACTCACTAAGGTGTGACAGTCATTTCCTGTTGACCTTTTAAGTTGCCTTTGGCTGGAAAATAATCTCATCCCCTTATTTTGTGGGTTCTTCTGCTCCAGAAATTGTTTTATGGCATTTTTAAAGGTGTTCAGAGAGGTTTTGGGGAGAGCTCAGGTTAGTAACTGCCTTTTCTCAGCCATTTTAGCTCTGCCCATGACATCCATTTTTTTTTATCATGGTTATACTCAGATTTTTAAATTAGGTCATTTTGGGTACATATTTAACTCCATGGCACTTGGAGCACTTTACTTAATATCTCCTCAAGTGTCTTTTGCTGAGTAAAGAATCATCTTGGGTTATTCAATTGTTTTCTTCAAGTTTGAAGCATTTACATCTCAGAAATATACAACATTACAAATCAAGGCTTTATTTATTGTTTTGTTGATTTTTACACTTAAGAAAGTGATGGAGAAAATAACAACGCACAATGTAATGTGTTGTGTGTTCATCACTCCCCCAAAAAAGTATTTGTTAAACATTTAGCAGCATTTCCCATGGCTGCACATGACATTGGGGTATGTTCAGCTGACATTCCTTCTCTAATAGTCTTTCTCAGAGGCCTGGATTGATATTTTTTACATTTTGCTGTCAGACACCAAAGTACTAACTTTGAAGCTAGCTTGATCAATTCTCTTGGCTAATCTGAGCATATTTCCTATCTCACCATGTGGAAATGTCTTTTATTGATTGAGTTAATGGAGATGTTCTCACTCAATAAGTGTATCATGGCTAATTGACTTGTGGTGATTGGTTAACTAAGTAGACTTTCTTCTTTGTATTGATGAGGGCAGACAGGGAGGGGATCAACATTTATGTAGTGTCTACTATTTTCCAAGTCAATTAATGGAAACATGTCTTCTAAGTAAATACATACATACCATCATTATACAACAGTTTTTACCTCTCCCATGCTACTGGAAAACAATGTTTCCCAACACCACCAAGTTCTTTCTAGGAATTAGTTCCTTGAAGAATCGCATAAGAAATAAATTCTGCAAATTGAGAGGGACTACAGATACTCTGCCAGGGTATATGAACCCTCCCAGGGGGAAGGATCTTGAGGTCAAAAAAATTCTGTGATGGGGAAGGAATGATGAAGGTGGGGAAAGCATCATCCTGAACTATGGTTCAAACACTGCCTGTTCTTATCAGTTAAGTCTTTTGGAGATAAAATTCAATAAACCACATGACAAGGGAGACATTTTTCTACACTGACATGGCATCTGTGAGATTAACATGGCCATAATGATGTATAAATAGGCTTAATAATGGGTATAAAAAGCATAATGTTGAAGTTGTTTATCAGTAAGGGTAAATGCCTTCCCTTGAGATAAAAGAATCTCATTTTGCCATTTTGAGACAGATTGAGGGATACTTGAGTAATGCATAAAGATTCATCCTTAATGAAAAGAACACTGACCCTGGAGTCAGGAGTACCTGAGTTCAAATCTGACCTCATACACTTAGCACAAAACCTGGCCATGTTACCTTGGGCAAGTCACTTAACACCAATTGCCCTCCAAAAAAAAGCAAAAATAAGATTTATCCTTAGGGAGAAGAATCATATGCTCTTATGTTCAGTATAGGCATATAGTATATGATATTGCCACTCAATTGTTCCCATTGAAATTGGACCCACTCCCCACCCTCTGCTAGTCTTGTAACAGCTTCCACCTTATTGTTTGTTATATATCATCTATTTACCTATCTATCTATCTATCTATCTATCTATCTATCTATCTATCTATCTA
>NW_027185793.1:13780715-13840422 GCF_028583685.1 Petaurus breviceps papuanus | reverse complement strand
CTATCTATCTATCTATCTATCTATCTATCTATCTATCTATCTATCTATCTATCTAATCTATGAGTGCTGACATGCCTCCAAAACAACTGTATGAAGTAGAGGCATCAACCAAATTCCTCTATTTGCCCTGTCCCCAAAAGGAAAAGCCCTTGACTGTTTAGTCTTCTCTTTCTAGGAACCAGGACCCAGTCCACCTGACCACGTGACCAGACCCATGGATACTACCCAGTGATTTGAGTAGATGAAGATTTCTTTGCCCTATCCTTCAAAGTTCCCTCATGTACCAGCTATGTGTCTTGGAACTCAGCTACCTGTAAGGTCTTTCAAGTATCCTTACTCTCTAGTGTATCTCCTAAGTGACTTTGTTGTTCACTCATTCAGTCATATCCGACTCTTCATGACCCAATGGATTATTATGTCCTTGGTGTTTTCTTGGAAAAGGTACTGCAGTGCTTTGCCATTTCCCTCTCCAATGGATCAAGGCCCAGAGAGATTAAGTGATCTGCCCAAGCTCACACAACATGTCTGAAGCTGGATTTGAACTTAAGTCTTCCTGATTCCAGGCCCAGTATTCTATCTGCTCTCCATTTTATTCAGTGAAAAATTAAGAACAGAGGGAATCAAAATATGACATCATTCAAAATACAGCATTTACTAAGTGTGATTAAATAATCTCCAAGTACTTCCCCACCCCAGGACCTTACATTCATTCAATCAATTACAAAATCCCTGTTCTAAATACTACTCCACCCCTAGGCTGTACCTTCATTTAGTCCATCACAAAGCCCCTCTTCTCAAATGGAGATTAGTTTCCAATCATAAGTAAAGTACATTCATTTGTTCAATCATAGAGCACAAAAAGGTCAAAAGTTCCCCACCCCTGGATCACAATTGAATCTACCCCAGAGTTACAACAAGTTTAAGCACAGCACTTAATACCCAAATGGAGGTCTTTTCTTCATCTTCACACAAGGCAAGTTCTCAGCAATCTTTGTTCCTGGGGAGACAAAGCTTAGCAAGCCCACAAGATACATTGTCAGTCTCTTCATTAATTCATCCTCTGTCTGCAGAACAGTCCTAGAACCCCTGAAAACATTAGCAAAACCCTCTCCCAGGATTTCTGTAAACATACAACAAGAAAATCCTTCTTCAGGGCTTCTGAACCAACAGCAAGGTTCTAAGACTTCTGCAACGACAGCACTGTCCTTCACCAGTGGACAGTATTCACTCTCTGTCTGCAGGACAAGTCTCAGGAGCTCTTAACCAACAGCCAGGTTCCAAAACTTCTTCAACAACAGGACTGTCTTTCACCAGTGGACAAATCTGGCAAAACAACATCGAAACAGACAAAGTACCAGCAAAATAGCCATGTCTCCTCAGTCCTTGGCAGCTCTGGGGGCAGGTCTCAAAAGTCCAGGGCAATTCAAAGTGGCCCTCAACAATCCTCTCAGTCTCTCTCTGCCTCCATAAGTGCTGCTTCCAAAAAAGTTCTTCTGCCTCTCTCCTGTGTCTCTCCAAATCTACCTCACCAGCTCCTCTCAGTTCAGCACTCTCTTTTTATGTCAACAAGTCCATCCCACAGGGGGGATTAACAAACTCTGGGTTTTAACACAATCAATTTGAAAACCAAGCCAGTACAGGGGGATCTTTGTATTCCATTACTACCACAAAGCCCAACAACCCAGAATAGGAGTCATGATTCCAGATTCTGGGCTGGAGGCTTTAGTCTCTGGAATACTGATCACCTCTTTTTTAAGAAATGCTAACATCAGAGAAACCTAGGTAACCATGATTCGTAATGTACCACTTCCATTTAGCAATTGAAGCATACTACACTCTTATTAAAGGGATGATCTTGTACTAACTAAACCATAATAGGCAGCACTGGAAAAAGGGTGATTGAATGATTCCATGTCATCTGTTCATTAGCAACTAGGGTCCAGTAAACAATAAATTGCTTTTCAAAATCATTATAGTGTGTGGTTTTTCTATGGGACTTGGAACTCCAGAATGCTAACAGCTTACTTTGCCCACCCCTTAATGTCTACCAAAGGCTTCACTCAACCTATTTTTTTATTGACAGAGACATCTAGAAACATGGGTTTTTAGCATCATTAGGATTCAAGGGGAGAAATTACTGAGTAGTGTACTTTAGATTTTCCAAGGCTGTAGCTTGTTTTGGGCTCTATTTGAAAAATACAGACTTGTTGATGATAGGACAAATTGGAACTGTCATTACATCCATGTGGAGAATATGGGTTTTCTATAACCTAAAGAGTAAGCAAGTACTAAAGAGTTTCTAGATTCCCTTCTTAGATATTGGGGGTGCAAGTGTCAGTAGCTTATTCTATACTGGGTCTAGAATCCTCTGGCTTTTCCCCTCTCATTGTATTTCCCAAAACTTGACTGAGTGGCCTGGACCTCAGATTTCCTTAGGGTTGATTTCCCACCCTTTGTCTTCAATTTGAGCCATCATGTGATTTGGGGGCCTCTTTTACAATGGCATTATATTTCCCATTAATTTCATCAATGGAGTATAAACCAATGCCTTCAGGAAGGGAAAAACTCTTTCAGGTCTCTGCCCACTAAAATGTGGAAGTATGAAGGAGATTTTAAATGGCCCTTGGGAAGAATGGTGAAGGGATATTGGGCTTCTTCTCAAGTGAAAATAGACTATTTCCAACTTGTCTCACCCACAAGCATAAAAAAAACTAGTGTTGGTGAGATAAATAATTTCGCCAGTCATCTAGGTCCTTGGACATCTGGTATTACAATATTGATGAGATCAGGTAAAGCCATAGAGATAGGCATGATTACTTTGCTCACTGTAGTTCATTGTAAACTGTCAGGTATTACTTTCTTCCTCACAAATATTATAGGGTTGTTGCAATAGAATCTGATAGAAGGAAGGATTCTAGCTTCCTTCATCTCCATTATTAGAGAAGAAATACTTTCCAACCTCCTGGGGAGCTAATACTGTATGGTATTAACCATACAGAATTTTTTTTGGTAGAGATAAAGAGGAGATTGTTTTCTAGACATGGAGGAAAGCCTATGTAAAACTCTGGGAAAAAAGATGAAATTCGCTTTTTAGGGTAGTTTGGCTGGAAAATAAAATATATGAGAGGGAATAATGTGACCCATGCCTGAAAAGGTATGTTAGGATTCTGAAATCTAGCTAAATCAGTTATACATTCCACCTGCTCATGAAGCCCGTCCTATCAATTCTTCCTTATTTTCATAATTCTGTTGGAGAATTCATAGTGTGTTTGTTTCTACTAGAAATGTAATTAAATTTCAGGATTTAATTCTGTCCCATATGAATGAATTTAAAATATATCCATTCCTGATTCATCTGTGTCATTTCTTCTCTTTTCCCTGCTCCACGAACTCTTAACAAGAGACATTATTCTGAATTGAAATTTTTTTTATAAATTCATCTTGGTACTTGATCAACTACTACAGAGGAATGAATTCTTTAAATATTTATAACAGTGCTGCAATTGATAACTATTCCAGCTTGGTACATTTCTAGTACCTTTAAGTGTCAATGTTTGTCAGTTTAATTCAATACAAATACATTCAGATCCTTGTATATACATACTGTGTGCCTCTCCAAGGACTCTCATCCTCCAACAAAAAAGATCTATTCATATTTTTCAGTCAGGAAGAAATAGGGACATATTTTGTTTCATTTTTAACCATAAACCTTAATTAGATGCTTGCTACACATTAATGTTTTTTTTTAATCTTTGTATTTTAATCTGTCATAATTCCTTCATCTCTATGCCAACTGGAAGGAATTTGTTTACTATATGATGACAGACAGGGAAGTTAATGAAAATGAATTAAAAGAAAGCTTGTTAATTTATATTTTGTTTTCATAGGGGAGGGAAGCAAAAAATGATTTTGGTGTGAAACCTAGTAAGTTATGAACACAAAAATGTCAGGTATAATTACCTATGGTCTGATTGAGTTGAAAAGCAATTATTTAAGATTACACTTTTGTGGTCTTTTGGACTTCATTTTTTTTGCCATTCCCTCAAAATATTTTTTAATCTTTATTTTTAGTTTTCAACATTCATTTCCACAAGATTTTGAGTTACAAATTTACTCCCCGCCTTTCCCCTAATCCTACCCCAAGATATCAAGCCTACTGAATACCCCTTCACCCAATGTGTTCTGTCTTATATGTTTCCCCATCCCCCCCAATTTTCTAGAAGGTCAGGATTGAGTTCTATACCCCAGTGCCTATATACCTTATTTCCAAGTTTCATATAAAAATAAATTTTTAGCATTTGTTTTTAAAACTTTGATTTCCAGATTCTTTCCCTTCTTCCCTCCTCAGCTACCCCCACTGGGAAGACAAGAAATTCAATATAGGTTGTACATGTGTAATTACACAAAATGTTTCCATATTAGATTATGGAAGACTAACTATATTTCCCTCCATCCCATCCCACTCCCAACCCCCACCCCCGCTTATTCTATTTTCTACTTTGATCCTGTTCCTTTTCAAAAGTGTTTGCTTCTAAGTACCCTCTCCCCCAATCTGCCCTTCCTTCTATCATCCCCCCTCTTATCACGTTACCCTCTACTTTCCTGTAGGGTAAGATACCCACTTGAATGTGTATGTTATTCCCTCCTTAAGCCAAATTCAGTGAGAGTAAGGCTGACCCACTATCTTTCACCTTCCTGCTCTTTCTCCTCCATTGTAACAGTTTTCTCTTGCCTCTTTTATATGAGAGAATTTGTCCTATTCAATCTCTTCCTTTCTCCTACTCCCATTATATTCCTCTCTCACATCTTAATTTTATATTTAGATATCATCCCTTCCTATTCAATTGATCTTGTAACTTCTATCTATGTATCCATGTACACATATATGCACACACTCCCATGAGTATTTATACACACATACATCCTCCTGTACATACATTATTTATATACATATATTTATATATTCCCTTCAACTATCCTCAAACTGAGAAATGTGTCATGAGTTACAATTATAGTTTTTCCATGTAGGACAGACTTTATATTTTATAAGGAAATGTTGTATGAGGAGACTCAGGCAGTAGGTTTTTGGTACATAAGGGTTAGGCATTTGGGAAAATCCTGGACAAGTCATAATAAAATGCCACTGTTCCTGATTAAAAATTTTCTATCCCTTCTGTAAATTCATGAGATTTTTGAACCTATCTGCTAGGATTTAATCCCTTAGTCTTACTTGGTAGTTGTTTGGGAGGGAGAAATCCAATTTTTTTATATCAGTTTCACCACACATGTCACTTTTGTTGCTACTGCTACTGTTTTTGTTGTTCTTAGTGTTGCTGCTGTTACAGCTGTTATTTCTGCTTTTGAAGTTCTAAGAAACAGAACTTTTATTCCCAAGCGATACCTGTCAACTGACTTCCAATATCAGATGTTACGTAGAGTAGAAAACAGGGAAATTATTTTCCTGTCCTGTAACAGTATCTCTCTATATTTCAGATTTGTAAAATCTGGACCTGGTCTTTTCTGAACTTGTGGACATAGTTTAATTCTCCTGCTTGCTTCCCATTCTATTTCATTGAACTAAATGTACCATGATAAACTAGAATGTAAGGTCAACTTCCCTACTAATTGTATCAATGTACATCAGCCTGGACTGCTTGAATTTTCTTCTCTCACTCTGCCTAACCCATTCTCAAATAATACCTCCTCATTTCCCAGAGAACCTAATGGTATATCTAGAGAAGAATTTAAAATAATTCAAACTGGGTGTCATAATTCATGTATTTTCCCTACTGGAGAAAATATAGGAACATCCATTTCTAATGAAACTGGTTTCCAGAGGTGAGGATCTGCTTTGTTATTCATGGGATAATATATTATTATATGTCGTGTGCATTATTAACCATAGTAGCCAATAGATAAAATTGGCATAGAGCATTTATCCTTAGGTCCTGAGAAAATTGAAAAATTAAGATTTTTTTGCTTTCAAAAGGGATGTGAAAGCATTTCTTACTGACTAAATGGATTTTATCCAACTGCCTAATTCATTATGCTAAAACCATAAAGCAATTTCCTGTGCAAAGTCTAACTCACATGCTTTCTGTTGTCAAGTGTTTGAATTTCAGATTAGAAATGTGTTCATTTGGATAGCTTGAAAGGAAAGCTTTGTTGTCAGCTTTGCTTTATGTTCTGCCAGAAGGCAAATCATTCTTCTTCAGCAATCGCCAGCAAAATATCAGACTTTACTCCACTCTGGACTCAAGTGTCTTGAAACAAACACAAATGCCTTTGACCTTTTGTGTGCTAATTTATGGTTTGAGGTTTGCTTTAGTTATTAATAGTTTTCTTAAAAATGGTTTCTGACAGATAGTAGGAAATGTTTAGGATCCACAAATTATTCTGCACTCTCATACTCTCCCCACCCCCAATTTCCAGAAATATATATATATTTATACCTAGAACAGTTGAGGTCTATCAGGCAATTAAGTTTTTTCATTTGTTTCTGAACAGTGAGAATTGATCTATTGTTACACTTAAAAATAAAAAAAACCTCTGCTTGTCATGAGATGTCATTTACTCAGAAATATTTTCTACTCACTGTTACTAGTAACATTTTATTCTTATTGATCTTAGAAAACATGACTGTTCAGAAAGTCAAGGGTCACATTTTAGCGTGGAGGAAACAAAGTCTAGTAAAAATAACCTAATACTCTTGTGAGGAAAAAAATACATCTGGCTAAGTCTAAGTAATATAGAGGGCTCAGGGGAAATTGAGGTAGGACTTTTCTTATGCAGGTTTTTAGCTTTATATGAAATTTGAAAAAAAATAATTGTGCTTCACAGTAGCACTATAACTTTGTTGAATAATTGTCATTCATAATTCAGCAAATTAGCATGTTTCATGATCAGAGTTTTTTTCATTTCTAATAGTATTTGGTGTTTCCACGTAATAGTTATTGTATCTTTACATTCTAATATTAATCGACCCCTGGATATTAAAGTAGTATTCAGTTCCCAAAAAATTAGTATGAATCCCTATCATGCCTGGTTGTTTTGTCCATGGGTATTGCTTAATAGTTTTTCTTTTTTTATTTTTTTTACAAGAGAATGTTCTATGTTTTAATGTGAGAAGAAGTTTATGTCAGGAAATAATTCATATAAAAAATAAAGGCATCAATAAAATTTAAAAAAAAATAAGCATACCCACCAGGGTAACCTACTTTCAAAGAGTAATACAGGTAAAGAGTCACCTGTAGAACTTTGAATAATTTTTGTCATACTTGGAGTAAAAAATATTTAGCAGATAACTTAGGTTACCTTTTTTTAAATTTAAAAATGTTTCCTCAGAATGTGACCTAAAAATTATTGGACGATCATCTGAAAGTAAACATGGACTTTCTACTCATTTGATACTACCTAATATGATGGAAATTTGCCTAAATTGCTAAATGGTCATTCTCCAGATTTGAATAAAATGCAAAGACTAAATTAGTTGTTTATTTTCTATAATGTGGGAGAGATTCTTGAGAAAATTATATTGTGGTAATGTTAAACTTACAAAATAAATTATCTCCATCCCTTCAATATTTCTGCAACTCTGGTCCCAGTCAGTTATGTGGGATTATTCTTGAAGTTTAACTGTTTTTTTTTATTAACAATTTGGTTATTAAATAAACAATTGTATTCTGATGCCTGATTATGCAAGATTACAATTACAACTTCGAAAGTAACCATGTAATCATATTCATGAACCACTGAAAAGATAAATTGCCTCAGTGAAAAGAGTAAAATAGTTCTTCAAAAAAGATACAGCCATGGATTTTATCATCTTTTATTGAACTTTTAAAAATGTAAAAAACAAAATAAAAAATTTCCATTTCTCTGTTTATTTTCTTACATCATGAATTCTCTTTTAATTTCCACTTCGACATATCTTTGAATTAATTTTTACTATTGTTCTCCCAAATCCACAGCAGGGAAATTACCAACTGCTGATAACTTTCACATATTCTCCCATTATTTATGTAACTGACTGACATTATAATAGATACTATCCATCCATCAAGCTGCAGCTTATTTCTCACATCCTTCATGATGAAGCATTCACTAACTATGGCAAACCACAGTGATCTTTTTCCCCGATGAATTTAAAACATTTACTTTAGCTTCCTTTCATTTCACACATCATCATATGTTAATTATTCCTTTGTGTATCTGAGGTAAACAGCAGAGCAAGAACATGGGAGTTGGTAGGCTGAATAACTGGAAATTCATGATATTTGAAGGGCTTGGGTGTTAGGGTAAAGAAGAAGACTGAGGCAGGCACTCGACTTAGTTTCAAAAAAGAAATAATTTTTCTGAGATTGACAGATGAGGACAAGAAAGAAATGGATAGGGTGGAGTAAATTTTAAAGGAAAGGTAGTTGCTGAATGAGAATAGCAGAAGGAGAGTTGGAAAGAGGCAATGGAAGAATGTAGCAGGGCAAAATATGTATTAAACACAGTGCTCAGAACACAGAATAGAAGGAAATGGATCTTTAGACTTAGCAGAAAGGGGAAAAAATACATCTGGGTTGATCATCTCTGACTCCCACCCTAACCAGTAGTAACTCAGAGCAGAGATCTGGGCCTGGATGACCTCGATAATCCCCAACAATCCTCAACAAAAGGAAGCTGAGACCAACCAGCAAGAAAGCCTTCAGAATATGTATAGGAGTCAGTTAGGGAAGATTCCTAAAAACAAATGAGAGAAATAAAAGGAAAGCTGAAACTCAAGCAAGAAGTCAGAATAAACACATACATTATATGCTCTGTTGATTCTTATAACAAATTCTACTCTCACAAACAGGCTGGGTCCCTGAAGAAAATTACATATCAACCTAATGATTTTGGGAGTACTCCAGGGATCAGGGTGATTCTTTTTCAAATATAATTGGTTAAAACTACAATTCTGGTCTTCTCTTCCCAATATGAATCATCAGTTATAATTAGTATCTCCAGGCTCGGCCGGCAGACTAAGAGGCAGGCCTGGAATGGGGCCTGATCACCTTGGAGGTCAAGTCATCCCAACAACCACAAGGGCCACTACCAGGCCTATCACCAAAGGGCTGGGACTGGAAACAGCAAGGTAAGAAGCAAACACAGGGGTTCCTGGCCCGGACAGCAAATACTCCTGAGGCTACCACTTCATAGCCCAAAAATTATAAAAAAAAAAGAAAAGAAAAGCCCCTATCAGGACCTCCATAGTCCAGGATTACAGAGTGAACCTCAACTGCTCCAAATCCCCCCTCTGTCCCTGAAAACATAGTAACTCTTGCCCCAGGGAAAAACCCTCTACACAAAAAGGCTTGGGATCCCTAGAGGAAGGGCATGGCTAGGACCCTGCCTCAAAATGGGTAAAAAGCAGACTAAAAAGACAAAGACTCTGGAACCCTACTATCCTCAGAGGGAGGAAACAAACTCAGAGGGAGACAATGTGGAATCCACACCTACAGCTGAAACATCAATAGGGAATGAGTCCCAAGTGCAGAAGGCTCTCCTAGATGAGATCAAAAGGAACTTTGAAAACCTCATGAGAGAGATAGAAGACAAAATGAATAATTCTCTCAAAATGAAAATAGCAGAATACAAAAAACATTATAAAGAAGAAAACATCTCTCTAAAGAGAAAAGTGTATGATATGGCAAAGGAGCTCAAAAAATTAACCAAGGAAAATGATTTGCTAAAATCTAGAATCAACCAAATTGAAACAAATAACTCTATAAGGAACCAAGAATTAGTCAAACAAAACAACAAGAATGAAAAATTAGAAAAAGAGGTAAAATACCTCAAAAAAAAGAATTACTGACCTGGAAAAAAGATCCAGGAGAGACAATCTGAGAATCATAGGCCTACCAGAAAATCATGATGAAAAAAATGAGCCTGGAAAACATTCTCCTAGAGCTCGTTAAGGAAAACTGTCCTGAGATACTACAACCTGAGGGTAAAATAGAAATCAAGAGAATCCACCGGACACCTGCTGAAAGAGATCCCAAACTGAAAAGTCCTCAAAATGTTGTGGCCAAACTCAGAACTACCAGAAAAAAAGAGAAAATACTTCAAGAGTCCAGAAAGAAACAATTCAAATATCGAAGGCCCACAGTGAGGATCGCACAGGATTTGGCAGCCTCTACACTGAAAGATCAGAGGCAGTGGAATACAATTTTCCAGAAGGCAAAATAGCTCGGGTTACAACCAAGGATCACATACCCAGTGAGATTGAGCATATTCTTCCAGGCAAAGAGATGGTCATTCAACGATATAACAGAGTTCCAGACATTCTTGATAAAAAAGTCAGAACTCAGTGGAAAATTCAAGCTCCAATTATGAGTTGCAACTGTGACATAGAAAGGTAAACAAGGAAAACACAGACACACACCCTGCTATTTGATAAGAGTAAACTGGTTATAGACAAGTAGAGGGCATGAGTATAAAATACACAAAATGATGGTTTAAAAAAAATCTTGTTAAGGGCTACAAAGGGACTGCAATGGAAGAAAGGGAATAAATGAGTGGAAAAGGGTAAATTATGCCACACAAAGAGGCATAAAAATTGTATAACAGAGGAAAAGAAGGGAGGGAGATGGGAATCATATGAGCTTTTCCCTCATTGGTTCTGGTGCAAGCAGGGAATAACAACCAGTTAAGCATAGGACTCTGTGGAGAAGAAAAGCAATAAATATCATTTCAGAGGGAAAAAAGGGAGGGAGAGGAGCTTTGCATCAGATTTGTTCCTGTCACTCTTGGTGCAAAAAAGAAACAACATACTTCATTAAGTATAAAAATATCCTTCAGGTAGTAGAAGGGGGAAAGGGCTACCAAAGGGGGGTGGTGGTTAGTAGGGAGTGAAGAAGTAAGGGGAAAGGGGGGGTAAAGGGAGGGGGCTGATAAGGGAATACTGAGGGAGGGGGTGGTCAAAAGGAAAACTATTAAGGGGGGGGAAGGTAAAGGGGGGAAAACTATGAACATTACCAGGGGCAGGAATAGGATTGAGGGAAAGAAACAGATAACAATCCTAACTGTAAATGTGAATGGAATGAACTCTCCCAGAAAACAGAGACCGTTAGCAGAATGGATTAGAAATCATAATCCTACAATATGCTATTTACAAGAAACACTTCTGAAACAGAGGGATAAACACAGGGTAAAGGTAAAAGGCTAGAATAAAATATATCATGCTTCAGCTAAAGTAAAAGAGCAGGGGTAGCAATCCTCATCTCAGATAAAGCAAAAGCAAAAATTGACCTAATTAAAAGAGATAAGGAAGGAAACTATTTCCTGTTAAAATGCACCTTCAAGAATGAAGCAAGATCACTACTTAACATATATGCACCAAGTGGTATAGCATCCAAATTCCTAGAGTTGAAGGTAAAGGAATTAGAAGAAGAAATAGATAGCAAAAGTATACTAATGAATTAAACTAAGAGCTGGTTTTGTGAAAAAAAAAAAAAAAAAAAAATTAAAAACCGAAAATTAAAAAGAAAAAAAAAAAAAAAAAAAGGAAGAAGAAAACCAAATTATGGGCATCAAAAATGAAAAGGGTGAATCTACCTCCAATGAAGACGAAATCAAAACAATAATTAGGAATGATTTTTCCCAATTGTATGCACATAAACTAGACAATCTTAATGAAATGGATGAATATTTACAAAAATACAAGTTAACCAGGTTAACTGAAGTGGAAGTAAATTACTAAATAACCCCATCTCAGAAAAAGAAATTGAACAAGCCATCAGTCAACTCCCTAGGAAAAATTCTCCAGGGCCAGACGAATTTACTAGTGAATTCTATCAAACATTTAAAGAAAAATTGATTCCAATACTATATAAACTATTTGGGAAAATTAGTGGAGTCCTACCAAATTCTTTTTATGACACAAATATGGTACTGATATCTAAATCAGGAAGAGATACAACAGAGAAAGAAAACTATAGACCAATCCCCTCATGAATATAGATGCAAAAATTTTAAATAAAATACTAGCAAAAAGACTACAGCAAGTTATCTCAAGAAAAACACATTTTGAGTAGGTAAGATTTATTCCAGGAATGCAAGGATGGTTTAATATTAGGAAAACCATCAGTATAATTGATCATATCAACAATAAAACTAGCAGAAACCACATGATCATCTCAATAGATGCAGAAAAAGCTTTTGACAAAATACAACATCCATTCCTATTAAAAACATTAGAAAGTATAGAAATAAATGGAACCTTCCTTAAAATAATAGGTAGCATCTATTTAAAGCCATCAGCAAGTATTATATGTAATGGGGAGAAGCTCAAAGCATTTCCCTTAAGATCAGGGGTGAAACAAGGATGTCCACTATTGCCCCTCTTATTCAATCTGATCCTAGAAATGATAGCATAAGCAATTACAGAAGAAAAAGAAATCAAAAGAATCAAATTAGGCAAAGAAGAGACCAAGCTATCACTCGTTGAAGATTATATGATGATATACTTAGAGAATCCTAGAGAATCAAGTAAAAAACTACTTGAGACAATAAATAAATTTGGCAAAGTTGCAGGATATAAAATAAACCCACATAAATCCTTGGCATTCCTATATATTTCCAATGAAATTCAACAGCAAGAGATAGAAAGAGAAATCCCATTTAAAGTTACTGTAGACATTATAAAATATTTGGGAATCTACCTGCCAAAACAAACCCAGGACCTATATGACCACAACTAGAAAACACTTTTCACACAAGTTAAGTCAGATCTAACTAATTGGAAAAATACCAATTGCTTCTGTCTGGGTCGAGCTAATATAATAAAAATGACAATTTTACCTAAATTAAATTATGTATTTAGTGCCATGCTAATTACTTTACCAAAAAACTACTTTGTAGAGCCAGAAAAAATAGTAACAAAATTCATTTGGAACAATAAACAGTTAAGAATATCATGGGAATTGATGAAAAAAAAATGCTGGAGAATGTGGACTAGCTATACCAGATTTCAATCTGTATTATAAAGCAGCAGTCATCAAAACTACTTGGTACTGCCTGAGGAATAGATAAGTGGATCAATGGACTAGATTAGGCACACAAGATTCAGAAGTCAACGACTATAGTAATCTATTGTTTGATAAACCCCCAGACCCTTGTTTTTTGGATAAGAACTCACTATTTGACAAAAACTGCTGGGAAAATTGGAATATAGTATGGCAGAAACTGGGCATAGACCATTATCTAATACCATATACCAAAATAAAGTCTAAATGTGTGCTTGATCTAGGTATAAAGGTTGATACTGTAAGCAGTCTCGTAAAACAAGGAATAGTTTACCTGTCAGATTTGTGGAGAGGGAAAGATTTTATGACTAAACAAGAATTAGAGAACATTATAAAATGTAAAACATATAATGTTGACTACATGACATTGAAAAGCTTCTGTACAAACAAAGCCAATGTAACCAAGATTAAGAGGGAAGTGGGAAATTGGAAAAAAATCTTTACAACCTATGTCTCTGACAAAGGACTGATTTCTAAAATATACAGAGAATTGAGACATATTTATAAGAATACAAGTTATTCACCAATTGATAAATGGTCAAAGGATATGAACAGGCAATTTTCAGAGAAAGAAATTAAAGATATCTATAAGCACATGAAGAAATGCTCTAAATAACTATTGTTTAGAGAAATGGAAATCAAAACAACTCTGAGTGCCACATCTCAGCAGTCAGATTGGCTAAGATGACCAAACAGGAAAATGCCAAATGCTGGAGAGGACGTGGACAAATTGGAACACTAATGCATTGCTGGTGGATCTGTGAAATGAGAGAGCAATCTTGAGAGAATTTCTGGAGAGCAATCTTGAATTATGCCCAAAGGGGTATAAATACTTTCATATCCTTTGACCCAGCAATACCACTCCTAGGGTTATATCCCAAAGAGATCATAGAAATGATAGTAAATCCCAAATGTACAAAAATGTTTATAGCAGCTCTTTTTGTGGTGGCAAAGAATTGGAAATTAAGGTGGTGCCCATCAATTGGGGAATGGCTGAACAAGTTGTGGTATATGCATGCTATGCAATACTATTGTGCTATAAGAAATGAGGAGCAGACGGTCTTCATATTTACCTGGGGAGGCTTATGCAAACTGATGCTGAATGAGAAGAGTAAAAACTAGGAGAAATTTGTACACAATTAGAGATACAATGTATGTGTGATGACCAACTTTGATAGACTGGACTTTTCCAAGCAATGCAGTGATATGTCAATCCCAAAAGACTCATGATGGAGAGAAATATGTGCATCCAGAGAAAGAATTAGAAAGAACTGAGTTTATATGCAGGTGAAAGCAAAATACCTGATCTCTTTCCTTCTCTTGTTTGGTTTTATGTCTTCTTTACCATGTTTGATTCCATCTGATGCAATCTGTCTTTATATCTTGACTAATATATAAGGTGAAAGTATTTACAGATCCTATACTTTATATATGCCACCATCTTGGGGAGGGGAGGAAGGGGGACAAAATGTGAAACTCAAGAAATTATGGAATTGAATACTGTAATCTAAAAGGAAAAAAAACAAATTAATTAAAAAATAAAAAAATAATAATTAGTATCTCCATTGTATCATTTTTCCAGTCCTGTGAAAATATTTCCCCAACACCTGGGGGCACACTCTGCCTCTTTATTCCCTAATTCCTCTTCTTCAAAATTTTATTTGTAACATTTTCCCCAAGTATATTTCTAAATGCATCATCAGTAGATAAGATGGATGAGTCACAGTAGTTCCTTTTTGACAGCTCAAGGAGGGGAAGGGGGTGAGGGAAGGAGTTTCTTTATTGGGACCAGAAGATGGAAGAAGACCTGTCTAGGCAACCAGAGAAAAATGACTCAAGACTGTTGCTGCAGCCAGTCAAGATTATTTTTCTGATCAGAAGCTGGGAGCATTGCTTACCTAACACAGAACTCATAAATCAGAGCAGAAGAAAAGTGCTAGCTTTATTTCTTTTGCCTAGAGGTTTTATGGTCATTAGGATTACGTTACCTAATTGACACCATGTTATAGAACTATCATTATAACTGGAGCATCCTATAGATGTGAATTTTAAAATTATCACAGGAAGAGGGATGGAGTCAAGATTGTGGAGTAGAAAGAGGACCTCTGCATGGCTCCAGATCCTACCCCCTCCAATTCATGTAAAACTTTGGAGCTACAGAGTCCACAAAAAGACACAGAGAAGCTACCCTCCCACTGAGGACAGCCTGGAAGGGCAGAAGGAAGTGGTGAGCACAGAACTTTGGGAGCTGACTCCAGCCCCTGGTGAGCTGGAGGTTTTAGCCCCAGGGCAGCCTGACCAGCCACTGCCTGGAGGGACTTCAGATAACCAGCAACTGTGGTGGTTTCCAGAATGACCAACACATAAATGCTAAGGAAAAAGTGAGAGGTCAGTGCAGTGTGGACTTTGGGGTCCAATAGTTGGGAGTGTGGTCGGCCTTTGCCCCAGGGTGAGAAGCCTCTGAGGTGCCATGGTACAGCTGCCACCAAGTGGCAGCTTCAGTTCCTGGCCTCCAGACTGTAGGGAGACCAACTGACCAGTCTGAGGGGTAATCACTCTAGCTTTAACCTGCTTGGATCTGCATTGGTATATATGGTGGAGATCCTGGGGTGTGTGATCAACATGTGGAGGCATCTGAGAGGGCACCCAACGAATACCTTTAGCAGCTGAGAAAGCCCCACATTTTGGGATGAAGCTTCCTGTCTCGTTGGCACCAGAGTCCTACTGGGGCAAAAAAAACAAAACTCAAGTATTTGAGTGGCAACATGACCAGGCAAAGGAAGCAAACCAAACAGAGCAATCCAACCTTATACTCCTATTTTGGGGACAAAAAGGACGGAAAGCCTGGAACAGGAGAAAGACAGTGAAGTCAGAACTCCTCCACCAAAAGAAAAATATGAGCTGGTTACAGACTATAGAGGGGCTTAAAAAGGATTTTGAAAAGCAAATAAGAGAAGTGGAGGAAAAATTGGGAAGAGAAATGAGAATGATGCAAGAAAATTATGAAATGAGAGTCAACAAACTGACTGAAGAAAATAACACATTAAAAAAATAGACTAACTCAACTGGCAAAGGAGGCTCAAAAAGTCAATGAGAAGAATGCTTTTAAAAGCTGAATTTGCCAGATGGAAAACAATCTCAAAATTTCACTGAAGAGAATCATTCCTTCAGAATTAGAATGGAGCAAATGGAAGCTAGTGACTTCATGAGAAATCAAGATGCTGTTAAAAAGATCCAAAGAAATAAACAAATAGAACACAAAGTGAAATATCTCATTGGAAAAACCGCTGACCTAGAAAATAGATCTAGGAGAGAGACTTTAAAAATTATTGGACTACCTGAAAGCCATGATCAAAGAAAGAACCTAAATATCAACCTTTAAAAATTCTCAAAGAAAATTGTCCTGATATTTTAGAACCAGAGGGCAAAATAGAAATTAAAAAATTTCACCAATCACCTCCCAAAAAAGATTCCCCCCCGAAAAAAAAATCTCCTAGAAATATTATACCCAGGTTCCAGAATTCCCAGATCAAGGATAAAATAATACAAGCAGAATATGGTGGAGGAGAAGCAGGGCCTCCCCACTGCTCCTGCCTCCACCATCCCCAATCCATGTAAAAAGGGGACTCTAAATAAAATTTGGAGCTGCAGAACCCACAAAATGACACAGAGAAGCTAACCTCCCGCTGATTCTTTCAACCTCTATTTTCCCCTCAGATCCTAAAACATGAGGGAAATTTTCTTTGAGAGCTTCATGGAGGATGATTTCTAGGTTCTTACTTTGATCATGCCCTTCAGGTAGTCCAATAATTTTTAAATTATCTCTCCTGGATCTATTTTCCAGGTCAGTGTTTTTTCCCATAAGATATTTCACATTGTCTTCTATTCTTTCATTTTTTTGGATCTGTTTAACAGCATCTTGATTTATCATAAAGTCATTAGCTTCCTTTTGCTCCAGTCTAATTCTTAAGCCATGATTCTCCTCACTGAGCTTTTGAGATTCTTTTTCCATTTGGCAAATTAGACTTTTTAAGTCATTCTTCTCCTTACTGTCTTTTAGAGCCTCTTTTGTCATTTGATTCATTCTTTTTTTCAAAGTGTTATTTTATTCATTCAGGCTGTTGACTCTCATTTCCCATTTTTTTTGCATTGTTTTCATTTCTCTTCCCAATTTTTCATTCACTTCTTTTAAGGTCCTCTATGGCCTGTAACCAGCTAGTATTTTCCTTTGAAGCTTTTGGTGCAGTAGTTCTGACTTCATTGCCTTCCTCCTGTTCCATGCTTTGCTCCTTATGTCCCCAAAATAGGAGTGTAATGTTGGAATCTTCTGTCTGCTTTGTTTCCTTTGCTTGGTCATATTGCCCCTCAGTCTCCTGACCCCTGGGCTTTTTCCCACAGTAGGACTCTGCTACCATCAGGGGAGCTTCTGTCCCAAATGCTGGGGTTTTCTCAGCTGCCAAAAGTAGTAGATGGGTACCCTCTCTGAAGTCTCCACACTCTCTGGCAAGCTGGACACATACCCCAGGACCTCCACCCTAGACTGCATTCCAGATCCAAGCAGGTTAAAGCAAGAGCAATTACCCCTCAGACTGGTGCTTGGTCCCCCTACACTCTGCAGGCCAGGAGCTGAGCCTGCCAAGTGACACTGGCTGTCTGTGCTGGTGTCTCAGAGGCTTCTCGCCCTGGGGCCAAAAGCCATGCACTCCCACTAACTGGGTCCCAAAGTCCAGACTGCACTGATCTCTCACTTTGTCTTTTGAATCTATGTGTTGATAAATCTGGAAATGGCCACAACTGCTGTTGATCTGGAATCCCTCTGGCCCGGGGTTGGTCAGGCCTGCCCTGGGGCTAAAGCCTAGGTGTGCAGCTGGTCTTGGCTCCCAGAGCACTGCACCTGCCAATTCCTGCCAGCCTGCCAGGCTGTCCTCACCTGGAGGTTAGCTTCTCTGTGTCATTTTGTGGTTTTTACAGCTCCAAAGTTTGTTTAGAGTCCCCTTTATACATGGATTGGGGAAGGTGGAAGCTGCTGGGAGGTCCTGCTTCTACTCTGCCATCTTAGAAGAAGCAAACACTTTTGTAAAGGGTCAGTGTCAAAGGAGAAAACAGAATAAGTCGGGGGGGGGGTGGGCTGGATAGAATGGAGGGAACTATAGTTAGTCTTCCCCGATATAACTGCTATGGAAATGTTTTGCATAGCTGCACATATGCAGCATATATTGAATTGCTTATCTTCCCAGTAGGTTTGAGTGAGGAGGGAAGAAGGGAAAGAATCTGGAACTCAAAGTTTTAAAAACAAAATTCAAAACAAATGTTAAAAAATTTGTAAAAAATATGTTTTTTTTATATGCAACTGGGAAATAAGATATACAGGCACATATATAAAGGTGTAGAAATCTATCATGCCTTACTAGGAAGTTGGGGAGGGAATAGGGGAGGACATAAGAGAACACATATTTGGGGAAGGGATATTCAGTAGGCTTGGTATTTGGCTGTAAGGGTGGGGAAAATACAGGGAGAAAAATTTTTAACTCAAAATATTCTGGAAATAAATGTTGAAAACTAAAAATAAATAAATAAATTGGAAACACCCCCCCCCCAAAAAAGTGTTTTTTTTTTGCATATTTTGAGATAATCATGTGACTTATGTTATTTTTGTTATTGATGTGGCCAACTATGCTGAAGTTTTCTAAATATTGAACCAGCTCTGTATTCCTCGTATAAATACTACATGGTAATAATGTATCTGTAATCTGTTTGCTAATTTTTATTTAATTTTTTTTGTCAATATTCACTGAGGAAATTGATCTATATTTTTGTTTTGCTTTGTCTCTTCCTATTTTACATATAAGAACCATATTTCTATCATAAAAAGGATTTGGTAGGACTCTTTTTATGCTTATTTTCCCAAATAGTTTTTTTAAGTGTTTGAATTGATTGTTAATTAAATGATTGGTAGAATTCACTTGTAAATCCCTCTGACCCAGTAATATTTTTTTCTTAGAGATGTCTTTGATGGCATGTTCAATTTCTTCTTCTGAAATGGGGTTATTTAAGTGTTGTGTTTATACTTCTGTTTATTTGGGCAAATCATATTTTTTTCTAAATATTCATCCATTTCACTAAAATTGTCGAATTTATTGGCATACAGTTGGACAAAATACCTCATAATTATTGTTTTGAGTTCCTCTTCATTGGTGTTGAATTCACCCTTTTCATTTTTGATACTGGTAATTTGGTTTTCTTTTTTAAATCATATTAACTGAAGGTTTATCTATTGTATGTTTTTTTCACAAAACCTGGTTATAGTTTTATTTATTATTTCTATAGTTTTCCTTGAAAGATACTGTACAGGCTCTTTTCTGATCATGGCATGTCCAATAATTCTTAAATTATCTCTCCTGGATCTATTTTCCAGGACAATTGTTTTCCAATGAGGATTGACATTCTCTTCTATTTTTTTTTTCATTTTGATTTATTTGACTTAATCAACTGATTCATTTTTTTTTATTTTGAATGATTGATTCTTGATGTTTCATAGAGTCATTAGCTTCCACATACCCTATTCTATTCATTAAGGAATTATTTTCTTCAGGTAGCTTTTGAACCTCCTTTTTCATTTGGACAATTCTACTTTTTAAGGAGTTGTTTTCTTCATTGGACTTTTTCTATTTGGTTAACATTATTTTTTAATGAATTAATTCATTCATTTTTAGTTTTCAACAATCACTTTTACAAGATTTTGAGTTCCAAACGTTTTTCTTCCTCTCTCTTCTTCCACCCCTCAAAATGCTATGCAATTTGATGTAGGCCATACAGGACACACAAAGCATAAATGTAATGTACTAGAGTAGAATCTATTATCCTTCAGCTGGAGTAAAAAAAAGCATCAGTAGCAATCATGATCTCAGACAAAGCAAAAGAAAAATGAGGTATAACTAAAAACAATAAGTAAGGAAACTACATCTTGCTAAAAGATACCACAAATAATGAAATAATGTCAATATTAAAAACATATGCTCTGGTTGAAGTGAATCATGATGATGGTGGCCTGGCTCTGAAGAACTGGTGGATTCACTCTCTGCTTCCCAGACCTGCCCACAGCTTCTAAGTCAGACTCCCCACTGGCCCTGTGACTTGGGAAGAAGGCAATCAGTGCCAATCATTCCTGGGGAAAGTGACAGTGGGAGCAGTAGTGGCCCATGCCCCGGGGGAGAGGCCATTCTACAAGGTGAATATGGCCAACCCCAGCAGCAGACCTCAACTGAGCCCACAGCAACCATGGCATCAAGGGACTGTGGCAAACACCATGCAGGTTATTCTGAAGATTCTGCTGCAACAAACCTTCAAAATCTACATCAACCTTGAGGAAATGATTAAGGCACTGAAAGAGAAGATTGAATCTGAAAAGGGAAAGGGTGCCTTTCCAGTAGAAGATCAAAATTTACTTTAGTCAGGAAATATCCTCAATGATGATACTGTTCTCAAAGAATATGAAATTGATGAGAAGAATATTGTGGTGTTTATGGTGACAAAATCCAAGGCAGCAGCTACTTCAACACCATCACCAGCTATAGCTCAGCAATCAAATCCTACTACCACTACTACAAGTTAATTCATCTACTGCAGCATCAGTGGATCAAGCCCCAATTCCTTCCACTGCCTTGGCTCCCACCCCTACACATACCTCTGTCACTCCAACACGAGCTGCAGCACCTTGTGAACCTATACCTACTAGTGCTCCTAAGGAAGAGAAACCATCAGAAAAGGCAGTAGAAGCTCCTATTGATATTAACCCAACATCTTCTGACAGACTTTATGGGCACATAGAATCTCTGTTTAATGAATGCCATTATGTGGTCCACTTCTATGTAATGAGGATATTTCCACATCCTAACCAACAGTCCATACTAACATTCTTTGCTGATGTGGATTCAGTAACAACTCATTTATTCAAAGGCTACCTCTGTGACAACCTCAACTATCCAGAACACCACCAAGAACCTGGAAGTAAGCAAGAAGAAGGAGAAGGAGGAGGAGGAGGAGGAAGAGGAGGAGGAGAAGAGAAACCTTTGAACAGCCAGAATAGGTGTCATGAGGTCCATAAGGCCTTTTATTCATTAGAAAACTCCTTGTAGTCTTATCCAAAACCCATTTGTTTATTTGGGGACACAGTTTTAATCACTCTGGTTATACCAGGGCTCCTTTTGGGATAAGCAACTAGAAAGTGCAAATTTAAAATCCCCAATTAAGCACAAAACTGGAAATCCTGAAAAGCAAAGAAGAGATTAATAAAATTGAAAGTAAGAAGACTATTGAACTACTAAATGAAACTTGGAGCTGGTTTTATGAATACATAAAATCGATAAACCACTGGTTATTTTGATGTTTTAAAAGAAGAAAGAAAAAAAGCCAAATTGCTAATATCAAAAATGAAAAAAATGAATTTACCAACAAAGAGAAAATTAAAGCAATCATTGTGAGTTATTTTGCCCAATTGTATGCCAATACATCTGACAATCTAAGTAAAAAGGATGCATATTTACAAAAAAAAAAGCCCAGATTAACAGAAGAGGAAATAAAATAATAAACTCATTATATTTAGAAAATTGAACAAAACAACAATGAGCTGCCTAACAAAAAAACGTTCAGGGCTGGGTAGATTTAAAATGAATTATATGTAACATTTAAAAAACAATTAATCTCAATATTATATAAAGCATTTGGAAATAATGGATAATGGAGTCCTACCAAATCCTTTCTAATTCCCAAATATGATTATGATTCCTAGATCAGGAAGAGTGAAAACACAGAAGGAAAAATATAGAGTAAATTCCTTAAGGAATATTGATGGAAATATTTTTAAATAAAATACTAGCAAGGACAATATAGCAATAAATCATGAGGATCATGCATTATGATCAGGTGGGGTTGATAGCAAGAATGTATTCCTAGTCATTATTAGGAAAATCAGCATAACTAACTATATCAATAAAAAATCCAAAATATAGGATTATCTCAATAAGTACAGAAAAAAAACTTTTGACAAAATACAGCACTGATTCCTTTTTTAAAAAGAAAGAAAACTCTATAGAGCACAGAAATAAACAGAGCTTTTCTTAAAATGATAAGTGGTATTTACCTAAAACTATCAGGAAGAATTACCTGTAATGAGGATGAGCTAGAAGCCTTCCCAATAAGATGAGGAGTGAAGTAAGAAAGCCCATTTTCAACATTATTATTCAATATTGTACTAGAAATATTAGCTGGAGTATTAAGAGAAGAAAATGAAACTGAATGAATTAGGATAAGTAATGAGGAAGGAAAATCATCACTATTTGCAGATATATGATATACTTAGAGAATCTTAGAGAATCAACTCAAAACCCTTCTTGAAATAATTAACAACTTTAGCAAATTTAGCAGTCAAAATACAAAATAAACCCACATAAATCATCAGCATTTCTATATATTACCAAGAAAGTCCATCAGCAAGAAATAGAAAAATAATTTCTCTTTACAATAACTATAAAATGTAAAATAATTAGGAGTCTTCCTGCCAAGAAAAACCCAGGAACTATAAGAAAACATTTACAAAACAATTTTCACAAAAATTAAATCACATCTAAAAATGGAAAACATTAATTTTTCATGGATAGGATGAACAAATATAATAAAAGGGACAATTCTACCTAAATTAATTTACTTATTCACTACCATATCAATCAATAAAAATTATTTATAGAGCTAAAATAATTACAAAATTAATCTGGAAGAACAAAAAGTTAAGAATATGAAGGGAATTAATGAAAAAATGCAAAGGAAGGGGGCCAAAGGGGCCTAAATCTAAAACTTTATTATAAAATGGTAATTATCAAAGCAATTTGGTATTGACTAGGAAACAGAATGGTAAATCAGTGGAATAGATTATATATATATATATATACCATACATAGTAGTAAATGACCATGGTAATGTAGTGTTTGATAAACCCAAAGACCCAAGCTTTTAGAACAACAACTTCCTACTTGAAAAAGATGTTGGGAAAATTAGAATACAATATGACAGAAAGTAGGTATAGACCAAGATCTTATACTAAGGTAAAAATGGACACATGATTTTGACAGAAAAGTTGATACCATAAGCAAATTAGGAGAGCAGGGAATAGTTTACCTTTCAGATTTATGGAAAAGGGAAGAATATATCACCAAGCAAGAGAGAAACAACATTATGAAATGTAAACTGGATAGTTTTGATTAGAGTAAATTAAAAAGGCTTTGCTTAAACAAAATAAATGAATATGAAAGAACAAAGAGTCAAGAATGATCTAAGCATACTATTTACCCTTTTTTTCCCATTTCTTGTGTTTTTTCCCTTTTATTGTCATTCTTCTTTCACAGCATGACTAATGTGGAAATATGTTTAACATGATTGTATATGTATAACTTATATCAGATTGCTTGCTGTCTTAAGGAGGAGAGAGATGGAGGAGCAAGGAAGTGAGAAAGATTAGGAACTCAAAATTTTATCAAAATGAATGTCAAAAACTAACTTTACACGTAATTGAAAAAAATAAGTGGGGAAAAATAAATTATTGATTTAATGAATGCAAAGTTGTATAAAAAAATCTACTTGTGCTGATGCTGAGTGAAGTATCCAGACCTAAGAAAACAATTTAAACCATAACTATAATAATGTAAATGTAAAGCAAAACCCCACACATCACAAATCAAAAATGTTTTCTCATTACCTATTCCAATTCCTCCAATTTCTTTTTCTCTTTCTTTTTTTACTTATTGCTAAAGCTAATATTTCTAGTATAATGTTGAAAACCTTGTTTCACCTCATTATTATTTCTGAAAGTTTCTAGGCTATCCTCATTACATATATTTGTTGATGGTTTTGTATCGATAGTTATTATCCTTTTAAAATCAAGTATACCTCAAGGATAGAGCCATAAAAGGAGACCCCTTAGCCTACCATTTCATGAAGATGAGAAGCATAATCATCTTTTCCAATCTCACAAGTGTTACACATTGCATGTGTTTTCATAATTGTTCAAAGTATTTATCAGCTGCACTGATTTTTTTTGCTTTCTTTTTTGTATTAAAAGGTTCTTTTTTATATCAGATGCTTCTCTGGGAAGAGGAAGAAGAATGAGGATAACTATGAAGATAAAAAATAAACAGAAGACCAACAAAAACTTATAAAAATGTTTTAAGTAGAAAAAAGTAAGTTAATTGAGGTGAAATAATTAAAGAATTCTTCAAATACCTAAAAACCATGATCAAAAAAAGCCTAAATATTAAATTTCAAGAAATTATCAAGGAAAATTGCCCTGCTGTTCTGAAATAAAAGTGTAAAATAGAAATTAAAAGAATGACCTGATGACCAAACACTTCCTAAAAGTGTTCCCAAAAAGAAAACTTGCATTAATATTATAGTCAAATTCCAGAGTTCCAAGGTCAAGGAGAAAATAGTGTGAGCTCCCAGAAAGGAGGAAAAAAAAATCAGATGTCATGGAGCCATAATTGGGATAATAAAGATTTATCAAATTACACATTAAAGAATCAAAACCCAAATACTTCTGGTTTTCATTGAAAGGTCAATAATAGCACCCAGGCCAAACTTTTTATGCCTCATTATTTAAGTTTTGATGTGTTAGAATGAGGAAAAATAACAGCCGTTTTCTGTTTTTAGCCAGAAACTTTCAGTCTTCCCCTTTCAGACTGATGATTTTGTGGTGGTATATTAAACCATCTTTTTGTCTCAATTCTAACCTACTCCTTATTCATTTAATGAGTGCTGCTCCAGATGAACTTATACCTTTGAAATACTTTAATTAAAAAGGTCAAGGTTAAGTACTGCATCCCTAGCCATCACCAGTTATCTTGATTTGGTCTTGCCACTGCCCTTTGACAAGTCTGGAGACACTGCAGTTGACAACTTTGCCCAGCTCTGCTTCACTTAAATCTAATTCACATGCAAGACATCAAGACATCACACTCAAGATATTAGTGTTTCTCTTTGATAATAAAGGATAAATAACAAATAAACAAGAGTGCTTGGAATGTGATACTCTGGATGGCAAAGTGGTAGGATTACAAGTAAAAATAACTTACCAAGCAAAAATGAGTATAGTCTTTCATGCTAGAAAAAGATATTTAATAAAATAGAGGACTTTCAAAAGATCAGATATGAACAAAAATTTAACTCTCCAATACTAGACTAAAGAGAAACATAAAAAGATAAAATGAAAGAGAATTTATAAGGGATTCAATATGATTAAATTGTTTACATTCCTACATGGGAATATGATACTTGTAACTCCTATCGAATTTATCATTATAAGGGCAGTTAACAGAAGAATATATAAATACAGGATGTAGGTGTGAATTGACTATGATGGGATAATTTTTTTAAAAATAAACTGAAGGACAGAGAAAAATGAATGCACTGAGAGAAGGGGGAAGGGAAAGAAAGAATGACACAAATTATCTCACATGAAAGAGGCATCAATAGAATTTTTACAATGCAGGGAAAGATAGTAGGGGTGGGAAATGCTTGAACTTTATTCTCATCACAATTGGCTTAAAGAGGAAGTACAAACTCAATACAGAAATCAATTTTCTCCTAAACATAAGTAGGAGGTGGAGGAACAGATGAAGTAGAGGGTTATATAAAGTGGACAAATTGTGGGATGTGGTGGATAGACTTATGAGGAGGAAATAGAAAGAAGAGAGAGAAGGATAAATGAGGCATAGTATGGTGGGAAATATACAATTAGTGATCATAATTGTGAATGTGAATGGGATGATATCACCAAAAATACATAAGTAGATAACAGAGTGGATTAAAAACCAGAATCCTATAATATGTTGTTTACAAGAAGCACACTTGAAGTAAAAAGAAACACAGAGAGGAAAGATAAGGGATCGCAGCAGAATCTAGTATGTATCAGCTGAAGTAAAAAAAAATAACAGAAGTAGCAATCATGACCTCAGGAAAAAAAAACAAAATTAGGTCCCATTAAAAGAGAGAAGCATGGAAATTGCATTTTGCTATACAATCAATTCATGATAAAACTAAATATGTATGCACCAAATGATAGAGAATGCACATTTGTAAAGAAAAAGTTAAATTAGGAAGATGATGAAATAGATTGTAAAGTTATAGTAGTGGGGTTTCTCAACTTTTGCCTCTCAGAGCTAGGTAAATCTAACAAAAAAGGAAAGAATTTAACCAAAGAACAAGAAGGAGATGAATATAATTGTAGAAAAGTTTGATATAATAGACCTCTGCAATACATTGCTCCTATGCAAACCTAACAACCAAATGCAGAAAAGAAGAAATACCAAATGCCTCCCTTTCAGATCATAATACCATAAAAAATTGCATTCACTAAAAAGACTGTGGAAACAGATTATAATTGATTCAAAACTAAATAATGTAATCCTACAGGATAAGCAGGTAAAAGAAATTATAGAAACAAAATTAATTACATTAAAGAAAATGATAACAATAGATAACATACCACAGTTTATGATATACAGTCAAAGCACTAGTTAGGGGGAAATTTTCATCTCCAACTTACATCAATAAAATAGAGAAAGGGCAGATCAGTGAATTGGGCATGCAACTAAAAATACAAAAATAACAAATTAAAAATCTCTAATTAAACACCAAATTGGAAATCCTATACATCAAAGGAGAAATTGATAAAATTTAAAGTAAAAAAAATTAATTGAGCTAATAAATATAACTAGGAGTTGTTTTAATGATGAAACCAATAAAATAGATAAGCCATTAATGTGATTTAAAAAGAAAGAAGAAAATGAAATTATTTTTATAAATATGAAAAGACTGTATTGTCACCAATGAAGGTGAAATAGCAATTGAGTTAGTTTGGCTAAATATTTGACTGAAATGAATGGATATTTGAAAAAAAAATGTTCTCCAGATTAACAGAAAAGGAAATAGAATACTTAAAGAATCCTATCTTAGGGAAAAAAATGAACTAGCCATAAATGAACACCTTAAGAAAAAATACCTAGAACCAGATGAATTCACAATTGAATTCCACTAAGCATCTAAGGAACAATCAGTTCCAAAACCATATGAACTATTTGGAAAAATGGGGAAGGGGGGAGAATCCTACCAAATTCTTTTTACAACACAAATATGGTGTTGAAACGTAGATCAGAAAGAGTAAAGACAGAAAAAAATATAGATCAATTTCCCTCATGAATATTCTTGCAAAAAATTAAATAGAATTATAGCAAGGAGATTGCAGTAATATATCTCAAAGATGATATGCTATGATCAGATGGAATTTATTGCCAGGGATGCAAAGCTAGTTCAATAGTTAGAAATTTATCAACATAATTGTCAATATCAATAAGAAAACCAATAGCAAAAATCATATGATTGTTTCAATAGACACAGAAAAATATTTTGACAAAATGTCAAACATTAGAAAAGATTGGCACTCATGGGAATAAATAGAAGTTTCTTTAAAATATGATTAGTATACAAATAAAACCA
The DNA here is from genome assembly GCF_028583685.1 of Petaurus breviceps papuanus. Lineage (NCBI taxonomy): Eukaryota > Metazoa > Chordata > Mammalia > Diprotodontia > Petauridae > Petaurus > Petaurus breviceps. The sequence goes on along the minus strand of NW_027185793.1, from coordinate 13,812,826 downwards.
TCAACAAACATTGTCCATAATGAGCATAAACTAGAAGCCTCCTTAATAAGATCAGGTGAATAAAGAATGCTCATTCTCACCACTATTATTCAATATTGTACAAGAAATGTTAGGTAAAGAAATGAGAAGAAAATGGAAGAGAAGGCATTTCCTTTTTTTTGGAGGGGGGAAGGTAGGGCAATTGGGGTTAAGTGACTTGCCCAAGGTCACAAAGCTAGTTTTATTGTTAGGTGTCTGAGGCCCAATTTGAACTCAGGTCTTCCTGACTCCAGGGCTCTATTCACTGCACCACCTAGCTGCCCCAAGGAATTTGAATAGGCAATGAGGAAACTAAGCTACCACACTTTTCAGAGGATGTGATGACTTAGAAAATCGGAGAAAATCAATTAAAAAAACTACCTGAAGCAATTAACAACTTCAGCAAAGTTGCAGGATATAAAGTAAATCTCCATAAATCTTCAGCTTCTCTATATATTACTAACAAAGTCCAGCAACAAGAGATAGAAAAATATTGCATTTAAAATAATTGCAGGCCATATATAATATTTGGGAGTTTCCCTGCAAAGACAAATCTAGAAACTGTATGAACACAATTACAAAATACTTTTTGCACCAATAAAATCAGATTTAAACAATTAGAGAGAAATATTAATTGCTCATTGGTAGGTTGATCCAATATAATAAAAATGACAATTCTGACTAAATGAAGTTACTTTACTTATCCATTACCATATGAATCAAACTACTGAAATATTTTATATAGCTAAAATATTTTTCATCTGGAAGAAAAAAAGGTCAATAACAGCAAAATAAGGGGGAAAGGAAGAAAGATACATGCCCTAGCAGTACTGCATCTCAAACTGTATTACAATCAGTAATCAACCAAAACAATATGGTACTGGCCTACAAATAATGTGTTGGATCAATGGAATATATTAAGTACACAGTTGTTCAGTCACTGTTTTGTGTGTGTGTGTGACCCCATTTGAGGTTTTCTTGACAAAGATGCTAGAGTGATTTGCTATTTACTTCTCCATCTCATTTTACAGATGAGGGAACTGAGGCAGAAAAGTTAAGTTACTTTCTCAGGGTCATACCTCCAATAAATATCTGAGGGAAGATTTGAATGGAGGAAAGTGAGTCTTCCTTCCTCATTCTTAACACTCTATTTCCTATGCCACCTAACTTCCCCTAGCAAATGACCATAGTAATCTAATGTGTGATAAACATAAAGATCCAAGTTTTTAGTATGAGAATTATTTGATGAAAATTGTTGAAAAAACTGGAAGTAGTTTGACAGAGACTTAAATATTTCACACCATATACCATGCTGAGATCAACATGGATACCCAATCTATGTATAAGACTGATATTATAATTAAATTATGGGAATATGGAATATTTTACCAATCAGATGTATGGATAAGAGAAGACTTTATAAGGAAACAGGAAATAGCATTATGGGTCATAAAATGGATAATTTTAATCAGTTAAAATTAAAAAAAAGTTTTTGCACAAACAAAACCAATGCAGCCAAGATTCAATGGAAAGTAGAAAACTTTGGTGGAGAGGTGAAATTTACAGCAAGTTTCTCTGAGAAAAGATTCAATTCTCAAAGAAATTGAGATCTGAGTCAAATTTATAAGAAATGAGTCATTCTCCAGTTGATAAATAACCAAAGTATATGAATTGATAGTTTTCAGAAGAAGAAATCAAAGTATCTTATAGTGATGGAAAAAATTTTTTTTAACTATTGATAAGATAATTGCAAACTAAAACAACTCTGAGGTACCACTTCACAATTATAAGATTGGCTAACATGTCAAAAAAGGAAACAAATATTGAAGGGGATATGGGAAATTTGGGACATTATTGAATTGTTACTGAAGTTATGAATGGATCCAACCATTCTGGAAAACAAATTAGAACTATAATCAAAGATCTATAAAACTGTTCATACTCCTTAACCGAGAAGTACAACTACTAGTTCTGTATGCTGAAAAAATTACAAGAAAGAAAGAAAGAAAGAAAGAAAGAAAGAAAGAAAGAAAGAAAGAAAGAAAGAAAGAAAGAAAGAAAGAAAGAAAGAGAGAGAGAGAGAGAGAGAGAGAGAGAGAGAGAGAGAAAGAAAGAAAGAAAGAAAGAAAGAGAGAGAGGAAGGAAGGAAGGGCAGTGTCTCACCTAAGTTCTTTCCAAAACCTTGCCTCTGCGTACCTTTAAATAATGCCATGAAACAATTGCTGGAGCAGAAGAAACACAAAAAAGGGAAGAGATTATTTTCCAGCAAAAGACAACTTAGAAGGAAAGGTCTGTCACACCTTAGTGAGAGTAGAGCAGAGTCTGGCACAGGTCATGCAAGCACAGACACAGAAAACCAGGAACAGGCCTAGGCAACTATTGAATCAGCAGTGACATAAGCTGCTTCCTGAATTTTTAGCCAACAGCTGGTAAAGGTGTGGAAAAAATGGTCAGAAGGAGATTACAGGGATCTTTTTGCTAACAGTGAGGCAGGAATCTGTTGTTTTGTCCACACTCAGATCTGAGTCACAGTCCTGAGAAGCAGTTCCAGGAGCATTAGCATATCAGAGCTAAAAGAGTGGAGCATTATCCTTTGTCACAGTTCTAGGGCTGTGAAGCCAAGTTCAAGCAGATCTCCTCAGGAACCCTAAAGCTGTTGTGAATAGCTTTAAGGTATTTAATCACATAGTATAGTGAACTCTCTATTTATTCAGCAATAAACTAAGGCAAGACATTCAAAGAAAAGAAAGTACAATATTCACAGCAATATTCCAGAGGCCCAGAAGATGACCCTGGGTGGCCAAGGGGCTCAGAAGATGACCCTGGGTGGTGCAGGGGCCCAGACACTGCAGTGCACAGAGGCCAGCATGAGGCCTAATCAACGTGGTGGCAAGTTGACCACCAACCACAAGAGCCATTGCCAAGCTTATACAGGTCTGGGGCTGGATGGAGCAGGTTACGAGTCAAATGCAGGGCCCTTGGAAGGGGCAGCAAATACTCCTGGGACTACCAATCTACAGCCTAGATATTTAAAAAGCTCCTAGCTGGACCTCCAGGGAACAGGATGGGAGAGTGAACCCTGGCTGCTCCAACCCCACCCCCACCCTGAAAACATAGTAATTATTGCCCCAGGACAAAACCTTAAAGAGTAAAGGCTTGGGAACCCTCGAGGAAGGGCATGGCTAGGACCCTGCCTCAAAATGGGTAAAAAGCAGACTGCAAAGACAAAGACTGTGGAGTCCTACTATTGTGAGAAGGAGGAAACAAATTCAGAGGGAGACAGTATTGACTACACACCTACAGCTGAAGCCTCAACAGGGAACTGGTCTCAAGAACAGAAAGCATTCTTAGATGAGCACAAAAGGAACTTTGAAACCAAATCAGAGAGAGAGAGATCGAAGATAAAATGAACAATTCCTCTAAAATCCAACTTGCAAAATTAGTAAAACATTACAATGAAGAAAACAGCTCCTTACAAAGAAAAATGTTTGATATGGAAAAGGAGATCCAAAAACTAACCAAGAAAATAATCTGCTAAAAACTAGAATCAACCAAATTGAAGTGAATAACTCTATGAGGAACCAAGAATTAGTCAAACAAAACATCAAGAATCAAAAATTAGAAAGAGGTAAAATATCTCAATGGAAAAATAACTGACCTGGAAAACAGATCCAGGAGAGATAATCTGAGAATCATAGGCCTACTGGAAAATCATGATGAAAAAAATGAACCTGGGCAACATCTTCCAAGAGCTCATCAAGAAAAATTACCCTGATATACTAGAAGCAGAGGGTAAAATATAACTCAAGAAAATCCAGCTGTCACGTCCTGAAAGAGGTCCCAAATTGAAAAGTCTTCGAAATGTTGTGGCCAAACACCAGAATTACCAGGTAAAGGAGAAAATACTACAACTAGGCAGAAAGAAACAATTCAAATATTGCAGAACCACAGTCAGGATGGCAGCTTCTACACTGAAAGATTGGAGGAACTGGAATATGATTTTTCCCAAGGCAAAAGAGATCAGGTTTAACCAATGATCACTTACCCAGCAAAAATGAACATATTCTTCCAGGCAAGAATATGGTCATTCAATGATATAACAGATTTCTTTACCTTTCTGATGAAAAAGCCAGAGCTCAATGGAAAATTCAACCTCCAATTATGAGATGCAAGAGAGACATAGAAAGGTAGACAAGGAAAACCCACACACATTCACACCCCATATTTTAATAAGAGCAAACTGTATATAGACAAGTAGAGGGTATGGGTATAAATTACACAAAATGACAATTAAAAAGAACCTTTTTAAGGACTACAAATGGACTGCAATGGAAGAAGAGGAAAGAATGAAGCAGAAAAGGGTAAATTATGCCACACAAACAATATAGTAAAGGGAAAGAAAGGATAGGAGAGGTGAGCATTATATGAGATTTTCCCCTCATTGGTGCTGGTGCAAGGAGGAAATAACACAACCAGTTAAGCATAGCACTCTATTGAGAGGAGACACAAAACATTTCATAATAGAGGGAAAGAGGGGAGGGAGAGGAGTTTTGCATGAGTTCTGTTCCTGCCAATCTTTGTTTGAAGAAGAAATAACATACTACATTAAGTATAAAAATATCCTACAGAAGGGAAGAGGGGAAAAGGGCTTTGAAAGGAAGGGGTGGTTAGAAGGGAGGGAAGAAGTAAGGGGGAAGGGGAGGAAAAAGAGTGGGGCTGATAAGAAGGGAATACTGAGGGAGGTGGTGGTCAAAAGGAAAACTCTTACAGAGGAGAAGGGAGAAAGGAAGTGAGAAAAATGTAAGAATAAACAGGGGAGGGAATAGGATGGAGGAAAAGAAACAGAGAGTAATCATAACTTTGAGCTTGAATGGAATGAACTATCCCATAAAATGGAGGTGGATAGCAGAATGGACTAAAAACCCTAATCCTACAATATGATATTTACAAGAAACATGTCTGAAACAGAGAGATACACACGGGGTAAAAGGTAAAGGGCTGGAGTAAAATATGTCATGCCTCAGCAAAAGTAAAAAAAAAAAGCAGGGGTAGCAATTCTTATCTCAGATAAAGTAAAACAAAAATTGATCTAATTAAAAGAGATACGGAAGGAAACTATATCCTGCTAAAAGGCACCATCGAGAATGAAGCAATATCATTACTTAACATACATGCACCAAGTGGTATAGCATCCAAATTTGTAGAGGAGAAAGTAAGGGAATTAGAGGAAGAAATGGATAGCAAAACTATACTAGTGGGGAACCTTAATCTCCCCCTCTCTGAACTTGATAAATGCAACCTCAAAATAAATGAAAAGAAGTTAAGGAGGTGAATAGAATGTTAGAGAGGGTAGGTATGATAGATCTCGGGAGAAAAATGAATGGGGATAAAAAGGAATATACTTTCTTCTCGGTGATACATGGCACATACACAAAAATCTACCATGTATTAGGGCATAATAACCTCAAAATTCAGTGCAGAAAGGTTGAAATATTAAATTAATCATTCTTAGATCATGATGCAATCAAAATCATATACAATAAAGGACCATGAATAGATAGACTAAAAACTAATTGGAAAGTAAACAATCTAATACTAAAGAATGAGAAGATGAAACAAAAAATTATAGAAACAATCAGTAACTTCATTCAAGAGAATGACAATCGTGAGACAACATAATAGAATTTGTGGGGTGCAGCAAAAGTGGTTCTTAGGGGAAGTTTTACATCCCTGAGGACATGCATGAATAAAATTAGACAAAAGGGAGGTCAATGAATTCGGCATGCGATTGAAAAAACTAGAAAAAGAACAAATTGAAAATTCACTATTAAATTAGAAATAATGAAAACAAAAGGAGAGATTAATAAAATTGAACTTAGGAAAACTGTTGAATTAATAAATAAACCTAAGAGCTGATTCTATGAAAAAAAACAATAAAATTGATAGACACAGGCAATATGATAAAAAAAATGAAGAAAACCAAATTATGAGTATCAAAAATGAAAAGAGTGAATCTATCTCCAATGAACCAGAAATTAAAACAATAATAAGGAAATATTTTTGCCAAATTATATGCACATAAATTTGACAGTCTTAGTGAAATGGATGAATATTTACAAAAAATATAAGCTGCCAAGATTAACTGAAAAGGAAGTAAATTACTTAAATAACCCCATCTCTCAGAAAAAGAAATTGAACAAACCATCAGTGAACTCCCTAGGAAAATATCTCCAGGGCCAAATGGATTTCATAGCAAATTCTATCAAACATTTAGTGAACAATTGATTCCAATACTCTACAAACAATTTGGAAACATTAGTGAAGGAGTCCTATCATATTCTTTTTATGATACAAACATGGTACTGATACTTAAATCAGGAAGAGATAAAATGGAAAAAAAATTATAGACCAATTTCCCTCATGAATATAGATGGAAAATTTTTAAATGAAATATTAGCAAAAAGACTACAGCAACTTATCACAAGAATAATACATTTTGATCAAGTAGGATTTATTCCAGGAAGGCAAGGATCATTTAATATTAGGTAAACCATCAATATAATTGATCATATCATCAATAAAACTAGCAGAAACCACATGATTATCTCAATAGATGCAGAAAAGGCTTTTGACAAACTATAACATCCATTCCTATTAAAAACATTAGAAAGCATAAGAATAAATGGAGCCTTCCTTAAAATAATAAGTAACATTTATTTAAAGCCATCCTCAAGTATTCTATGTAATGGGAATAAGCTAGAAAAGATCAGGGGTTTCACAAGGGTGTCCACTATCACCTGTCTTATTCAATCTGGTAATAGAAATGTTAGCAGTAGCAATTAAAGAAGGAAAAGAATCAAAGGAATCAAGTTAGGCAAAGAAGAGACCAAGTTCTCACTCTTCATGGATGATGTTATGATAAAAGTAGAGAATCCTAGTAAGCAAGTAAAAAACTACTTGAGAAAATAAATAAATTTGGCAAAGTTGCAGGAAATAAAATAAATCCAGAAAAATCCTTTGGATTCCTGCATATTTCTATTGAAATCCAACAGCAAGAGATAGAAATAGAAATCCCATTTAAAGTTACTGTGGACATTGTCAAATATTTAGGATTTTACCTGCCAGAACAAACCCAGGACCTATATCAACACAACTACAAAACCCTTTTCACACAAATAAAGACAGATCTAACTAATTGGGAGAACATCAATTGTTCATGGCTTGGTTAAGGTAATATAATGAAAATGACAATTTTACCTAAATTAAATTACATATTTAGTGCCATAATAATTGATTTACCAAAAAAAAATACTTTATACAACTAGAATAAATAGTAACAAAATTCATTTGGAAGAACAAAAGGTACAAAATATGAAGGGAATTAATGAAAAGAAATGCTAGGAAAGCTAGCCTAGCTATAACAGATTTTAATCTGTATTATAAAGCAGCAGTCATCAAAACTACTTGGTATTGGCTGAGGAATAGAATAGTGGATCAATGGAATAGATTGGGTGCACAAACTCAGCAGTCAATGACTATAATAATCTACTCTTTGATAAACCCAAAGACCCCTGTTTTTGGGATAAGAACTCACTATTTGACAAAAAATGTTGGCACAAACTGGGCATAGACCATTATCTAATACTATATACCAAAATTGTCTAAATGGGTACATGATCTAGGCAAAAAGGATGATACTATAAGCAATCTGGGAGAGCAAGGGATAGTTTACCTGTTATATTTATGGAGAGAGGAAACTTCACGACTAAACAACATTAGAGAGATCATAAAATGCAAAATGGATAACTTTGATTAGATGAAATTGGAAAGCTTCTGTACAAAAAATGCCAATGTAACCAATTTTAAGAAGGAAGTTGGAAACTGGGAAAGAATTTTTACAACCAATGTCTCTGATAAAGGCCTCCTTTCTAAAATATACAGAAAATTGAATTAATTCTATAAGAATACAAGTCATTCCCCAATTGATAAATAGTCAAAGGATATGAACAGGCAGTTCTCAGAAGAAGAAATTAAATATATCTATAAGTGTATGAAAAATGCTCTAAGTAACTATTGATTAGAGAAATGCAAATCAAAACAACTCTGAGGTACTACATCTCACCAATCAGATTGGCTAAGATGACAAAACAGGAAAATGATAAATGCTTGAGAGGATGTGGAAAAATTGGAACACTAATACATTGCTGTTGGAGTTGTGAACTGTTCCAATCATTCTGTAGAGCAATCTGGAACTATGCCCAAAGGGCTATAAATAATTTCATATCCTTTGACCCAGCAATACCACTTCTAGGGTTGTATCCCAAAGAGAACATAGAAGTGGGAGAAAGACCTATATGTACAAAAATATTTGTAGCAGCTCTTTTGGTGGTGGCAAAGAATTGTAAATTAAGAGTGTTCCCATCAGTTGGGGAATGGATAAACAAGATATGGTATATGAGTGTAATGGAATACTATTGTGCCATAAGAAACTAGGAGCAGATGAACTTCATATTTACCTGAAGAGGCTTATATGAACTGATGCTGAGTGAGAAGAGCAGAACCAGGAAAAATTTGTACACAATTACAGAAATAATGTATGTGTGATGACAAACGTTGATAGACTGGACTCTCCTTGGAAATGCAGGGCAATAAATAAACTCACAAAGACTCATGAAAGAGAGAGATGTCTACATTCAGAGAAAAAACTAGAAAGAACAGAGTTTGAATTCAGATTGAAGCAAATTACCTGCTCTTTTTCTTTTTCTTTCTTGGTTTTGTTTCCTCTTTCCCATTGTTCATTCCATCTGACACAATCCTTCTTTATAACCTGACCAATGTCTAATGTAAAAGTATCTGCAGATCCTATACCTGATGTATGCTGTTATGGGGGGAGGGGAAGGTTAAGAAGTGGAAGAAAATTGGAAACTCAAAGAACTGAGAAACTAAATCTTGTAAACTCAAAGTAAATGAACAAATTAATAAAGACAAAAAAAATTACTACTAAAGTGGTCACATAATTTTTAACAAATGATATCATTCAATACATGCTTAACATAATCATCCTTAAGGGGCAATCATCCTTAAGGGATACAAAGTACAAAGGTCTCCCACCCTTAGGTCAAATTGTCTTAGTCTCATCAGTCAGAAAGTCTTCTTTAATCTGGATTGGAGACTAGCTTCAAATCATCTTTAACCCAATCATCCTCAAGTTGTACAAAGTACAAAATTTTCCCACCCCTAGGTCACAGTAAATCATGATCTTGTCAGTTGGCACTAAGCGCACTAGGAAAGGTCCTTTCATCTTGCCTCAAGACTGACTCCCAAACAACATGGCTTCTCTTCCATGCTCCCAGCTCTTGCCTGAATTCACCCAAGTTTCACCATGACTTACAGGTAGGCAGCTCCCAGCTCCTGTTCCAGTTTCTGTTCCAAGCTCATGGTGACCAGTCCACCTCAAACCCTTTGAAGTCTCTGTTTCTGGGAAGAGAAAACCTAATGGAGACACAACAATATCTATACACATTAAGCTTAGCAGAGTTACAAAATATTCATACACATTTTTGCCTCTATCATCTCAATTCACTTTATGCCTGTGAAATCAACACAAGTCAAGAGACAGGGTGCTTCTGTCTGACAAAGTAACACAATCAACAGACCGAATGCTTTTGTCTGACAAAGCAACATGATCACAAGTAAAAAGATAAAGTGCTTCTCTCTGAGAAAGTGTACAAATCAACAGACAGAATGCTTCTGTCTGACAAAATAACACAAAGACAAATCAAAACAGAGTGCCAGACACCCAAGTGTCCTCCTTATCAGTTCTGCTCGGTTCCAGTTTGTGATCCTGCTTGTATTAGGTGTTTCTCCTTCCTGTTTCACCTTCCTGTTGTGTCAGCAAGTTCCTCCCACCTTCAAATCACATTTGGGGCACAGAGTCACTTGGAGAACTGGAATAAACTGCTAAATACTTGAATAACAGAAACAAGGAGCTAAGTACTCCTTTGCCATTACAAGGTCAGAAAAGAGTACTTCTGCTTGCTCACAAACTTGAGCATAGACTAGGAGAGTAGTAAACACACTTCTCCTTAGATCGTACTGCTTTGGAAAAACCAAAAACATAGAGGTCCCTAGAAGTGTCACTGAAAACAGCTTCACAAAGCCATTGAAGCTAGAGACAGTACACCCTCTAACCTGGAACCAGAGCTCTATTTTAATAAAGAGTTAAAAATCAAGAAATTGGCTAGGAAAATGAACAAACAACAGAAAAAAATATTCTGACCAAAGAAAGTTACTATGGTGACAAGAAATGTCAAAACACACACTCAGTAGAATACAAAAAAATAAAGGTCCTACATACAAAGCCTCCAAGAAAAATTGGAATTGGAATCAGACCATGGAAGGGCTCAGAAAAGATTCTGAAAATCAAGTAAGAGAGGTAGAGGAAAAATTTGCAAGAGAAGTGGGATTGAGCAAGAAAATCATGAAAAACTAGTCAACAGCTTGGTAAAGGAGACACACGCAAAAAAAAAAAAATATTGAAGAAAATACCACCTTAAAATTATACTAGAACAAATGGTGAAGGAAATATCAAAAGCCAATAAGAACAATGCCCTGTAAAGCAAAAATGGCCAAATGGAAGAAAGAGGCATAAAAGTTCACTGAAAAAGGGGCAGCCAGGGGGCTCAGCAAGAAAGAGCTCAGGCCCCAGTGTTGGGATGACCTGGGGATCGAATCCAGGCTCAGATACTTAGCACCACACCCAAAAATAACTGGCCATGTAACCTTGAGCAAGTTACTTAGCCCCAATTGCTTTAAAAAAAATTACTCCTACCCTTTATTTTGGGGCTGCCAGGTAGCACAGCAAGTAAAAGCACTGGCCTCAGAGACAGGATAATCTGAGATTGAATCCAGGCTCAGACGCTTAGCACACACCCAGAAACACCTGGCCATGTAACCTTGAGCAAGTTACTTAACCCCAAGTGCTTAGGGGTAGCCAGGTGGCTCAGAGAGTGGCACCAGCACCAGAGTCAGGATGACCTGGGATCAAATCTGGGCTCTGGTACTTAGCACCACACCCAGAAATAACTGGCCAGGTTAACCAAGTTAATTAACTTAACCCCGATTGCTTAAAAAAAAATAGTTCACTGAAAAAAAGAAACACCTTATAAAAGTAGAATCAGTAAAATGAAAAAGAAAGTGCAAAAACTCACTTAACAAAGTAATTCCTTAAGAGTTACAATTGAAAAAAAAGTTACAATTGCGTAAATGGAAGCTAATGACTTTATGAGAAATCAAAAAAAAAAAAATGAAATGAAATCCAAAGAATGAAACAAGTGAAAGAAAATGTAAAATATCCCATTGGAAAAAAAAAGATAACAACAATAACTAACCTGGAAATCAGATCCAGAAGAGATAATTCGACAATTATTGGATAACCTGAAAGCCATGATCATAAAAAAAAAAGCCTAGACATTATCTTTAGAGATATTATCAAGGAAAATTTCCCTGATATTCTAGAACCAGAGGGTAAAAATACAAATTGAAGGAATCCACCAATCATCTCCTGGAAGATATCCCAAATTCAAAACTCCAAGCAATATTACAGCCAAATTCCAGTGTTCCCATGTCAAGGAGAAAATATTGTAAACAGCCAGAAAGAAACAATTCAATTATCATGGAGCTGTAGTTGGGATAAGACAAGATTTAGCAGCTTCTCCATTAAAGCATCGAAGGACTTGGAATATGATATTCCTGAAGGCCAAGGAATTGCAACCAAGAATCACCTGGCCAAAAATGCTAGGTACAATCCTTCAGAGGAAAAATGGATACTCAATGAAATAGAGTTCAAGTATTCTTGATGGAAAGACCAGAGCTGAATAGAAAATTTGATCTTCTAATAAAAGACTCAAGAGAAGCATAAGAAGTTTCTCAAAAGCTAAAAATGGAAATGACAGCTGTCCTGTTTTTAAGCATGCTGATACAAGGTCTACTAATGATGGCACAGACATAAATAACTATGTCTGTAAACAAATAGATTACTAGCACCTATCGAAACACTAGAAATTATGAGTTTGTAGCATTTCCATTTGATTCTTCATCCATTCTTTTATAGCCTTTTCTCATGATGTTACCTGCAGTTGAACTTTTCTTATCTCATGAAGACATCTATAAAACATGTTCACAAAGTTGAAAATAGAGAATTAAATCAAGACAATTATCTTCATGAGATATTTGCCAGACATCCAACATGGATAATATGGAAGTGTGTTTTTCATGACTGAAAATCTATAATCTGTATCAAATTTTTTGCCTTCTCAAAAACAATGGTGGAGAGGAGAGAGAGGGTGTGTGTGTCGGGGGGGGGGGAACTGGAACTCAATTTTTTTCAATGAATGTTGGCTTGTTTTTGTTTTTGTTTTGTTTTTACATGTGAATAAGAGAAATAAAAAAAAAAACAAATACAAACATATTTGCAGTTTCAGTTTGCTGAGTGTCATGCTCTGAGCTTCCTTCCAAAACTAATAGTTCATATGTTTTTTTCCCCTGAATTACTGTTGATTCTCAAATCTAAGTTATCAGGTTTCTACTATAAAAATTCACTTAGAAAGAGAACAACAAAAACATTTTGAAGTAATTTTATATTATAAAGGGACCTAACATCAAAAAAACAATAGATGATAATTAGAGCACTGAAAAATTGTCCTTGTTCTATGTTATTTCATTAAACACTTTATTGTCATATTATCCAGATATTGCCAAGTGTTAAGGAGCTTCTCGTCTCCTGTCCTCTCCTGTCCTTCCATTGAATCTTGTCTCTCACCCTCCCACCAAGAAATCCTGGAGCTATATGCACATTTTAGGGGTAGTCACTGTAGAAAAAATTATTCTCTCAGAGGAATATAAACCATGCATTACCTAAAGCAAAATTAGGGATTTTCTCTCAGCTTTAAAAGATTTTGCTTCCCATGTTAACCAATATCTTATAGCAGAATTACTTAAGAAAACAGTTCTAAGAATATTCTCAGTTAATACAAAGAAATTTTCATACAAGCATTTTTGATGTAAGAAAATCTACCTAACTTACCAAGATTTATAGGTTAGTGTCTATTTTGCTCTGTATTTCACCTAGTTTCTTAAGTGTGCATGATAGCAAACTTTCTGTGAATAATAAAACTCTATGCAAAGACAAGATTCAAATTACCCCCACCCATTAATATATAAAGCATCTGTGAAGCTAAAACAGATATTAATCAATTAAAGATTTTAGATTAAACAGGAAAAATCATTGTAAGCCATTTGATAAACTGCAGTGATGTTGCACAAGAAGTACATTCTGATAGAATTACGGGGTATGCTAATTCCTGTATAAAACCAGAGGCATAGTTCAGAGCCTAAAAGTTTGAACAAACTAAGAGGAGAATGTGTGCTTGCTAAACCCTTAAGGAAAATTTAGATGAGGAGAAGGATCAGAGCTCCGAACATCAGTCTTGGTTTTAGCCTTTGATTGGAAAAGGGCCTCCAATCAAGTGCTTTGGAACTGAAGACTTCCATTTTCCCATCTATCTTCTAATAGCATTTATGGATTAGCTAATGGTACAGGTTGTTCAATAACCAAACGTCAACTGGATGCAGACATTTAGCTCTACAAATATATCAGAAAGGGAGCAAACACAACTACATTTTATCAAGAGGAATATCTGAGAACTAGTAAAGACTTCCACAGTCTGGGAGTTACTCTTTTTATACACATGCTCTCATTTTGATCACACCTTTCCTTGACTGGATGTAATGGAAGGAGAATGTGTCACAGATTTTTGTGGTAAACATCTATATCCACTATACTACCTTATAAAACCAGCAGGACTGGAATTAAAGAGTAGTTCAAGTCATCAAGCCACATCAATTTTTGCAGCTCATTTTTCTTTAATCCATAATGCAAAGAAAATAGAGGTAGAATGAAAATTGTTTAATTTTTAAGTAAAAGTATAATAAAATTTTGTGTCAGTTTCTGTGACAGGCCCTTATAATATTAATATTGCATATTATGCATAATCATTTTGTGCATATGACATGCATAAAATAATTATATTTCAATATAATATTAAAACATCCCTTTCTAAAAGCTAATTAAACCTGGCTAACTAATTGCTAATCAACTAATAGTATTGGAATGAACACACTGGAATGAGAGTTTGAGTTAATAGTTTTGGAAAAATCACCCCCCAAACCCTTAGGGATAACCCTGGGAACAGGAAAGGATATAGCATCCATGCTGTGGGAACCTAACTTGACAGTGCCCATGGAAGTAAGGATAATGCTCTCTTACACTATCATATGCACTACAGGTATATAAATATAATGCCATATTTCTATTACTGTTGATATTATCTGAGTCCTCAGCTTTTCTGAGGCTATACAAATTACATTCTGTGGAAACCACACAGTGCAATATAATAACAAAAAATGCTCCATTGAATCCAGGCCATTTTGGTGTCTTAAAATCACCCAGTATTTTCATTTTCATATACAGATGATGGTATTTTAATGTAACAAGAGACGTGAAGAAATAACACATTATGTAAATGTGGTAACAAATATAAAATGATAAATTAGCAAGCTACTATTTAATTATTACTGTGACTAAAACCTGTAGGTGGTGCCATGGCTAATGAACCTGAACTTGTTCTGGTTGACTGCAGTATTCTTTGGAAACATTTCCATTTAATTTGTTTGCTGCTGGTGCCTCTCACTGAAGTAGATAGCATCTGTTTAATGAGCTCCCACTTCTTTACAAAGCTGTACTACTTACTGAGTCATTCTCCTTAAGAATGCAGGCTATGTTCTCCAGTGTTGTTTTAAAGCAAATACTAATTTATGATTACTTGTCATATTAGGCCATTGAAAATTGTACTCACAATGCCTTGCATGAGCAGAATGCTAATGGCCTGATTATGGACTATAGTGATATCACTTGCTTACAATCTGTGGATTTAAATTCAGATCCCAGTGCAATAAAAATACTGGTTTACGAGCAAAAGGGACTGTTTTAAAGAAAAAAAAAAACAATAAATAGGCTCTCAAAGGCCAAGTAACCCAAGAATGACCTGATCCACTGTACATAGATGCATCAGAAGTGTCTGGTTTTACTGTGTCATGTACAAAGGAAGATAAAGAATTATCAGGCATGGTCATTTTCTAATTGAAGTATTGTATCTGTGCAAGTCCCATCCTGACATGATGTCTGAAACCTGTATTATATGAGTAAATCCTATGGGCAAATCTGAAAATGAAACCATGTGTAGGAAAGTCAAGTGTAGTCATTTTTTTTTCCTGAAAAGCAATATTTATCTCCATCTAATATTTATTTTAAAACATTCCTCATTCACATTTTTATTTTTACAGAATTCTATTTTCCCTTTCAGATGAAAAAATTAGCAAAATGTCTCAATATCTGTCTCTGAGCTTATAACTTTTAATTATCATCTTGCCAATAAATTAAAACAAAGAGAAAAAGTGTTCTATCCCTTTTAGCTGGTCAGTATATATATATATATATATATATATATATATATATATATATATATGTATGCATATATAGTTATGTTTATTCTGTTTAGGAATTATTTGGTATGTTGCAGAGTCTGTTATCCTTGCTGTTGCTCCTTATGCTGGGAATATTTATTTGGAAAAGTACTGAAAAAAACAATAATGATGAAGGTTGCTGCTAGAGGAGGAAGTTATGAAATATTCAGAATAGCTTTCATATTCTGAATATTTATTTTATTTTTGCTTTTTGGAGGGTAATTGGGGTTAAGTAACTTGCCCAAGGTCACACAGCTAGTGTTTGTGTGTATGTGCGTGCGTGCGTGTGTGTGTGTGTGTGTGTGTGTGTGTGTGTGTGTGTGTGTATTAAGTGTCTGGGGCCGGATCTGAACTCAGGTCCTCCTGGATACAAGGCCGGCACTCTACTCACTGAGCCACCTAGCCGCCCCAATATTCTGAATATTTAAATGTAGTTTTTCAGAAATAAGTTTTAAATTAGCTTAAAGATCACTTTCAAAACTATTTGGACATACAAAAAGTCAAGAATACAAAATATATTCCTTCTCCATTTCGTTTTACCCTTTCACATTTTTAAAGACAACTTACATCAAATCTACTCTCCTGAAAATTGTTAAGGAAAAGAAAAATATATATATATATATATGTATGTATATATATATGTGTGTGTGTGTGTGTGTGTGTGTGTGTGTGTGTATGTTTTGGGTGTTGGAATACAGAGATCATTTAATGAAAATGAGGCTTGATTTAGAGCCAGCAAATTCTGTTCAAGTTCTCTGACACTTTACTAGCTCTGTGACCATGAGCAACTCACTTAATGTCTCTGAGCCTGTTTCCTTATCAGCCAAAATAGGATGAGACTTTTATTACCTAATCCATAAGTATGTTTTGAGTAAAATGTTTATATGTGAGTTATCACTATAAACTCGAAAACGAGGGGGTTGGTCTAGGTGATCTTTAATGTCCTTTAAGTTATAAAATTCTATCACTTTTATTACCTCTATTTTGAGCCAGAAATAACTATAATAATTTGGACTTTTTATATATGTTATAAGGGTTTCACAAATGAATTCTTTAAAATTATGCTTTTATCAACATGAGCATTCCCTACAGTGAATTAGATCCCAACCCATCATCTCTTGTGCTGTATAACTGTTGTCCAAACACACCTATAGAATTGGTCATGATAGGTGTTACACATAATCTAATAATACAGTGTAAAGGGTGTCCCAAAAGTCTTTGTGCAAATTTAAGTTTTAATAATTTCAGAAATGAAAATGCTACAAACTTACAAAATTTCAAAAGCTTAACCTTTTCTTTTTAATTTTTTTTCACTTATTTTGTTTGGTGAATTGCAAAAAATACAGTTTAAATTTTGACAAGAACAGGCCGCATGTTATTATTCATGGTGTATGACAATTTCTAGTTGATATGTTTCCAGACTAAAGATCAGTGTAGTTTCCCTTGTTCTTCCACCTCACTCATCACATAGATCTCCATTAGACGTTTTTGTGGGTCACATCAGAATAGTCTTGCATACATCAAAACTTTATTTGTTGTATGACCTCAATGCTGGGATTACAAATTCAATCCTTTCAGATGTGAATCTGCTAAAGAAAATGTTTACCAAGTTTAAAAATTAACTAGACAGATGTATAGCACAAGACAGTGGACAGGAAAAGTTTTAATAAGTAATGTCAACATTTTAAAATAATTAAAAATCCAAATACATATATGTGTGTGCATTTGTGTATAATCCTTCTGCTTCTTTTTCATCCAAAGAAAAAAGTGACTATTCATTTCAAAAAACATTGTTTTTGCCCTTATTTATGGTTCCTTCTAGAACAAAAATAAAGTTATGGAAAAATCAACCAGTTTCAGCAACATACAAACATGCATTCTAATTTGAAATGTTGCTCAATTTGCTTTTCTGAGAGCATTGCTTATCTATTTGACCTCTGAAGCCAAAGGGATTAATTTTGCTTTAGGATACACAATCATGACACTGAATGAATAAAGCATATTTGAAAAGCATATTTGTATGTCACCTGGGAAAAATCATAGATGTTTGAAAATTTTTCAAAATTATGATTGAAACTAATTTTTACTTTATCTTAACCTGAAAGATCTCAACATAAAATTCTTGATATTAATCAAAATAATATTTTATAGTAAATGTCCGCTTTTAAATTATAGAGAAGATGAAACAAATTCATTGTTCTTGTCTTCCATCCTTTGAGCATTACAGATTCTCCTTTTTAAACTTATAATGAACTATCACTGCCAAGGAAGGGAAGGAATAGTGTTGCAATTTTTCTCTGTGCAATAAGCAAATTGTGTTTGTTGATTTACATGAAAAGGGAAAAAAATCTGCCTCCCCATTTACACATGAGATAATCCAATTTGCTTATTTTGCAAACCAATCAGTAGCTTTTTCCCCGTTGGCAATACATTGCTTTCCACTTTCTGCATAAGTGATAAAGAATGGAAAAGAATATCATTTTAAAAACAAGACCACATAATGACTATACCCAATTTTTTTTTTTTAAAGCAGAGTACATTAAACAAAGAAAAGAGGCAACAGAATTTTTTTCAAGCTGATTGAAAAGAGAAAGGACATGGATGGTTGACTTTGGAATTTGTTAATCTTTGTCTCAGAAGCTGACTTGCCAAATAGCTTTTTCAAGCATTCCCATCTGTTACAAAGATGTTCAGTTGAAGTCAGCATAAAGCTAGCAATGGCTACATACGCTTTCACTGAAAAAGTCAGGAAAAAAAAAATCCATCCATGTCAAGAAAATAAAATGTACTACAAAAGTAAAGCCATAGCAGTAGGGGGAAAATGAATGTGGTTTGGAGAATGCAGTTGATACATGCAAAAGAGTTTTAACTGTTGATTCTGTTTTCTGTGCAGCTAATAATAGAGTTCAAACGCAAAAATCTTTCTGAAAGTCTCACACTGCAGTAGACTAAGGAAACATAAATTTATCTTTCTACTTTTTTATAAGATGCCATAAAATTATTAACTCTACTAGATACATATATACCTAGTGACCCTTCCTTTGTAAACATCTTTATTGTAACATATTCAGCCACAAAAACAGAAAGAAAGTGACAAAAGATGTCCAGCTCCCAGAGGAGATATGTAAATAACACTGTGATGGTAATACCAAAATCTTTCCTTGCCAATTGCTGGATACTGTGCATAAAGAAAGTGACAGGCAAAACTAATTTGAGGGGGCTAACCAACAACATCCTTCCATGCAAAAGCAACAACCAAGTGTTTCTTTTCCCAAGGCTATTCAGGGACAAGCCAGAACTCACAATATGTTGCATATTTAGTAGGGGAAATGTGATCGTTGATTTTTTTTTTAATGACTGAAATAAATTTGAGAAAGTTAGCAAAAGTATTCACCATGAATAGTTAGTTCCTTGAGGCTGAACTTCAAGGATATATCAATCAAATGTCACTGGGAAATGCTTTAGTATGTGGGAAGATTACTTAGGATGTTACATTTTCTGGAAACAAACTAACCCTCCAGGAACCAGTGGACAAAACCTTGTACCTATAAAGTATCTCTCTCACTAAAATCCTTCCTCTGAAAGCGGTTCCTTGGATGGCAGCAACATGGCATCATTTACTGACTTCAAAAATTTGAAAAGACAAATAATAAATGACAGAGACATCACTTCTCCCACTGCTAAGCATAGAATTCCTTCAACCCCAGGGTTTTCTAGCTCCTTCATGAAATTCACCTCAGGAAATTTCTACTTTTTATGTAATTTGACAGTGAGGACTAAATTGCCCATCCAGCTAGATCTGCATTGGTGTCAGGTCAATTCTTCTCTCCAGTCCTTTAGACCTCCAACCCTCTGTGGGTAATTCCACTTTTTGGCCTTCTTGTCAGAACTAACATTTGAAGTAGTAAAAATGCCCCAGTGAGGGTTGAAGATACAGGCAAAAAATAATAATATTGGTGGTGAGTCAAAAGCTCTGCCTTTCTATGACCTAAAGTATAATGTAGATAAAGTAATATTCCTATCAAAATGTTAGCAAAACATTAGAAATACTTTAGTAAACAAATAATTTAATTTAAATTTATTAATAATGTGTTCTCTGAGGCCATTTGTACTGTCTGACCCTTTGCCCTTAGATATTTCTGTACCTAAACTCAGCATGAGTTTCATACTTCCTATTCTTGTCACAGAATCTCTCCATCGTGTACTATTTAATATAGTATGCTCCAGGTGTTCTGTGGTGAATGAATAGTTATATTACTACCTGTCAGACACAATCACACTCTATTCATCATTCTCAGCTGGCTGCATGAAGCTCTGCTTCCAGCAGGCTCCTTCTCTATTTCCTTGTTCAAACGTCTGTGGTGCTTTTGGCCCATCTGTCAAGGCTGTCATTTAGAGGGAAAACAGTATCAACGCTTTAAATATATGGAGTTCTCTATTGAAACAGTGCTGTGATTGAACTGTCAGCATTCTCAATACTTCTGACAGTAATTCATGACTGGTCAGAGCTCCATTTAGGTTGCTATTACTACTGTGACCCTTAAGGGTCACATAGAATTTTTCTTTTACAGTTTGGTCTATAAATAGCGCAATTAACCTTCCAGGAATTACAAAATACCCAAATTTTCTTTCCAATTGCTTAAGACTGATTACATTTGAAGCTAGGGAAAAGAAAGTCTTCAAAACTTGTGTGGAAATAAAGGGAATAGCTATTACTGATAAAATAGAAGTGTATATAGTTTGAGTATATCTAAAATGCATGCATTGAGTCTTTCCCTTCACATCTCCTTTGTTGTTTTAGAATAAAATTATATTTGCTAAAAATCTCTAATTGAAATAAAATTGGTTTTGAGTCTAAAATAAAATGTGAAAGGACTTTTTTTAATCCTTTTGAAGAAAATGAAATAGTAGTTTTCAGTTATCAAAATCATTACTTATTAAAGCATATTTCTCAAGGTTTATAGCCATGGCCAGAACACAAAGCTAAACACACACCAAAAAATCTTTATGGAGAGTCATAGCTTATCTATAATCTTTGGAACACAAGGAGCAACTGGATTTTAGATCCTCAATAAGCATGTTTCAAGAACAAATAAACTACCACCGACAATCTTTCTCTTTGCCCAGTAACCCCTTTCATTGGAGAACCTCATCCTCTTTCGAGTGTTGTATATGAAGTCTTTAGTAGAACAAAAATAAAACAAAATGCATAAAGCAAGAAAAGAGTCAGGACTTTTGAAGCTCAGCCTTCAGCTAAAACTACTTCATGAATTCCCCCTCTCCTCCCTCTTTATCCACCCCAGAGTGGGGATGAGTATCTGTCATTTGCTGACAATAATCCATCCATTTTTGCATCTCTATAAAAAGTCTCAGACATATTTTTTTTGGTCTTATTCAAAGCAGTGACTTGGGGCTGGTCCACAAATTAAATAGAGAGTTTTCTTTGTTTGTTTTTGCATTTAAATAATACAAAAACCCCTAACAGGAATGCATAGAATCATGATGATGCTCAGTTTCCTCTCAGATGGATATTTAATTTTTTTTCCATTTTGCAGGCACATTTAATGAGTCCAGTATGTCTGTTATTCTCATAGCTCATATAACACAAAGAGATTTTGTTTATTGTACCATTCATTCAATTTGCAGAGCCAATCAACGTTTATAAATTAGTCATACCAAAATTATATGGCTAAAAGTAACTGTTTGCTGTCACTATATTTTTCTCTGCTTCAGAAATAATTTTGCTGAATGTTTGGGGAAGGGAAGGGAAGAGTTAAATTTTGAGGGTTTTTTTTTTCTTTTGTAAGGACAAGGGTACAGGGGAATTGAGCTGGAGGAAGTGTGTGTGTGTGTGTGTTTTAATTTATCAGAGAAATACTAAAGATGTAGCAAATAGTGCCTTTGCTGGTGGGATTACAATTTTATTTGTCTTTCACTGACCTTTCTCTAAAAAGTCCCCTGACCCACAACAAACAAAAACCACACAATTTTCTGGAAATCTTAATTCAGGTAATGCAAATGAACTTAAGAGGCTTTTCATTTTACACAGTTTATCAAAAGATAAGGGCAAAAAAAAAACCACCCTTCTTGTCATGGCCATTGTCTTGTATCTCTCTCTCTCTCTCTCTCTCTCTCTCTCTCTCTCTCTCTCTCTCTCTCTCTCTTCTCTTTCTCTCTCTCTCTCTTTCTCTCTCTCCTTCTCCCTTTCTCTCTTACTCTCTCTCCCCCTCCCCCTTTCTTGATTACACTATTACACTATAAAAGCAAATACCTTTTCTTCCTGAAAACATCAAGAAAAGATAAATAAAAAGATATTTTTTCAAGTTAAGGTATATTTTCTTTTTTTTTTTGAGACATATATATGGAAAAGAGAAGTGCCCAGCAATCCTCATGTTGTAATCATTTTTTAATCATTTTAGAATATTTCAGTCTCCTCCACTGGAAAGCAAAAAGACTTTGTTTATTATGGAAGCAGAGTAAGTGCTAGTCTCATCCCATTAACTGTCATATTATGGAACTCTGTGCCATCCCATTTGAGTTTCACAAAGCATTCAGAACTACTTAATTATGTACAGTAAAAACAATCTGCTGAGAATTTTCCTTTTTGATTACAGAATTGTATGGGGTCAGAAGTCATCTGCATGATTCACTCTTCCTTGGCACTGAAATAATTCCAAATGACAAAGGTCTTTAGTGAATTTTTTTTAACTGAAACAAGTTTGAGAAAGAAAATGTTTGTATCTGTAGATAAAAAATAATTCTGATTTTATAGACTAATTTTTTTTCAGTTACTCATTCCTTTGGTGTTAAACTGAAAAATGCATTCCTTATAAATTATGCCACCCAGTGTTAATTATAGTGTGCTGACAGTGCTTGTCATTACTAAGCCAACTCAAAGCTTTTTGTGCTCAGATTTTAATAACTTTTCAGCAGAACGTGACAAAGCTGGGCAAGTAGCTGCTTTTAGTCATTGCTGACAACCTTTTCTTCAGATGTTCTCAATGATTCTATTTTTACAACTATTCCTCCCAATAAAACAGATGTATGATTTAAACTCTAGAAATGCCATTATATTTATTCAGTAAATATAGATTGAGCAGACATGGGCTACACTCATTGTCAGTTTGAGGGAATTTCTAATATAAAGTTCTTATAATCTGTACTCTTTCTAATATAGTATACTTGCTAAAGCATATTATATACACATATACATATTCACATATATATGCACACATCTATATATCTATATCTATATTTATCTATATCTATTAGAGATAGCACTGGTTGTGGAGTTTAAGGACCTAGGTTCAAATCCCTCCTTTACTTTACCCTTAGAAATTATTTCTCAGGGTGGCCAGGTAGCACAGCGAGTAAGAGCACCAGCTCCAGTGGAGGGATGACCTGGGGATCTAATCCGGGCTCAGACACTTAGTATCCACCCAGAAACACCTGGCCATGTAACCTTGAGCAAGTTACTTCACCCCAATTGCTTAGGGGAGACCAGGTGGCTCAGTGAGTAAGAGCACCGGCACCAGTGTGGGGATGACCTGGGGATCAAATCTGGTCTCTGATACTTAGCACCACACCGAGAAATAACTGGCTGTGTAAACTTGAGTAAGTTACTTAACCCCAATTGCTTTTAAAAAAAAAAGGATTTCTCTCTTCTCAATTTCTTCATCTATAATCGATCTAAATAATAAAGGTGATGATACAGGCTCATAATAATCCCCATAGTAGTTTTACCTATTTAAACTTCAACGTGGAGAGGGTTCAGGCCATCTAGTAGTATAAATATGATATATGAGATGTGTTTATAACTGAGTTGCTATTTTTTGTGAACATTTTATTTTTTCCAATTGCATATAAAAGTGGTTATCAACATTCATTTTTACAAGATTTTGAGTTCCAAATTTTTTAACTCCCTCTCTTCACTATCCTTCCCAAAGAAAGGAAGCAATCTGATATAGGTCATACATGTGCAATAATGGAAACATTTCCACATTAGTCAAGTAGTAAAGATGAAAGAACAAAAGAGACAGCCGCCCCCCCCCAAAGTGAAAAATATGCACTGAGACTCCATAGTTCTTTCTCTGAATGAGGATAGGATTTCCCATTATGAGCCTTGAAGATATTTTTAATCATTGTATTGCTGAGAAGAGCTAAGTCAGTCATAGTTGATCATCACATCATGTTACTGATACTGTGTACAATGTTCTCCTGATATTGCTCACTTCACTCTGCACCAATTCATGGAAGTCAAAGGAAGTTTTTTTTTTTTTTCTGAAATCTACCTATTCATCATTTCTTATGGCACAACAGTATTCCATTATATTCATATAGCAAAATTTGTTCAACCATTCCCAAATGATGGACATTCCCTCAGTTTCAAATTATTTGTTACCACAAAAAGTTGCTATAAATATTTTTGTATATGTAAATCCTTTAACCTTATTTTATTATCTCTTTAATATATAGACCAAGTTGTTATATTGCTGGATCAAAGTGTATGGATATATGTTCCAGTTCAGTTGTTTTTCCAATAAGGTATTTTAAATCTTCTATTTTTTTCATTTTTTTGATTTTGTTTGATTATTTTTTTCATATAGTAATTAGCTTCCACTGACCCAATTCTAATTTTTAAGGCATTATTTTCATCAGTGAGCTTTTGTACCTCCTTTCCCATTTAGCCAATTCTACTTTTTAAGGAGTTGTTTTCTTCACTGATTTATTTTTTTATTTGGCCAATTGATATATATCAGTGAATACAATAGTTGAGGAGTTTAAGTACAATGATATTTTTAAGAATTTATTTCCCTAAGGCAATTTTTGTCCTTGTTTTTCTAATCTGTTGGCTCTTTTTACATAATTCTTTTGACAATTCTCATTTCTTTTCCCAAGTTTTCTTTTACTTCTTGTACTTAATTTCAAAAATTCTTTTGGAACTCTGAAAAGAAGAATTTGGGGGCTTGAGAACAATGTATATTACCCTTTCAGGCTTCACATATTGAAAGTTTGACATTGTTGTCCTCTTCTGAGTCTGTGTTTTGACATTCCATATCACAATACTAGCTTTCTGTGGCCAGAACTCTTTTTTTTTTTTTGCTCATTTTTGAAAGTTGAGTTCTGCTTTCGGGGTACTGGAGGCACTCTCTCAACCTTCTCACACTGGGACCTGGGGGTCTGATCACTGGCTTTATGTTCCAGGGTCTCTTAGGCTGGTGACTTACCCACTGCTCTAAGGGGAACAATGCACATCTGTTGTGCCCTGTTCCAGGGTTAGCAGTTTGCCTTCTGTGCTGGGACTGGGGGCCTTGCAGATGACCTCCTGTGCCACTGGCCTGTTGCATCCAGAACACAAGGACTTGTTTGCTCATCTGTGGCTAAGAGCCTCCAACTGACTTGCCCAGACATTTCCTGCCCTGGGCTGTGCTCCTCTTTCACCCAGGTGTGACAGACCTTTCCTGAACTTATAAGTTACCCTGGGCTAGAAAATTGTTTCATTCTGTCTTTTTGTTGGTGCTGTCACCACAGAATTCTTTTAGAGATTTGATTTAGTGTTTCCTAGGGGAACTGGGGAGAGCTTAGGCAACATCCTGGCTTCTCTTAGTCATCTTCCAATGAGTCTCAATTGCTGAATTACAAGGCAGATAATGTGTTGCTACTGTGTTCAGTTCTCTTCCATCATTTGAACTTTTTGATGGGGCATAAGAAGTTTGGTGCCATTGTCTGGCTCAAATGTTCCATGGAAAACTGGTCCTCTTCATTTTAAGCTCTCTCTTGTGCTGCCAATCATGCAACCCAAATTACTCAAAAATTATAAAAAAAAGTTTGCTCATTGAAATCCTCCCCCAGGTTCTCATAAAACTTATGGGGTTATTTTTGTAAATAGAGAAGTGTCCCATTGTTATAGGCTACTATAATTTAGCCCCACTCTCAATCTGAAATAGCCCAAGTCCTTTCTTTCCCTCCTCCAAGAAGGATGAGCTTTCCCTAAAAGGAAATAAAACTGTCCCTAGGACCTTATTAGCCCTGGCTTTCCTGACAAATCTTCCTTTCTTTCTGCTTCACCCACCCACTATATGGGGGTGTAAAACCAATCATAATAGTTCTCCTTAGGACTGCTTCTGTGAATAACTTTAAGGGTCTAATCACATAGAATAATGAACTTTATTTATTCAGTAATAAACTAAATCATAACATTTAAGAAATTAAAGTATAACATTTACAACAGTATAACATAATAACTTATTACTAAGATGGACATACAGTCTTTAAGGAAATATATCATTCAGTATATCTTATAGTTATCTTTAAGGGATAGATACAAGAAAATACAAGCACGATCCACCCCTAGGTCACAGTAAGTTACAATCTCTTGAGTCAATACAGATTATCCAAATAAAGTCCTCTTTTATCTTGACTAGAGGCTAGCTTCCAATCATAATTAAGCAAATCATCCTTAAGGGGTATCAGAAAGTACAAACACCATTCACCCCTAGGTTACGGTAAATTACCAATCTCATCAGTCAATACAGAGTTTCCAGAGTAAAGTCCTCTTTCATCTTGACCCTTACATCCAAACCCTAGTGCACCATCTCCATGGGATGACCACTCCCAACTCTTGCCTGGATTCACATATAGGCAGCTCTTCACTCCTATTCCATATCTCAGCTCATGGGGACTGCTCCACTCCAAGCTCTTTGCAGTTTCTGTTTCTAGGGAAAAAAAAACAACTCAACAGGCATACAACAATATTTACACACATTACCAATATTATAATCTCAATTCACTTTCTGTCTGAGGAACCAATATAGATCAACAGACAGGACTTCTGTCTGAGAAAGTAATTCAGATCAGCATACACAGCACCAACATCACAAACATTCTCTCTCTAAGTTCTGCCTGCTCCTAGCTCTATTCCTGCTCTTCTCTGTTCCTTCCAGTTCCACCATTTTTGCAAGCTTCTCCCACCATGGGCTCCCATGGGATTACATTTGGCCTAGAAAGAGCACGAAGATCTTCAAATTCCCTTAGGATTATTAAAGGAAGGGAAGATGTTCAAACTCCCTTAGACCTATTAAGGGTAATACAATGTATACTGCTTCCAGTCAAAGACTCTTGGTATAATCAAAGGCATGGTTCATAGGTGCTTGATTAACTAAAACTCAATCCAGCAAAACAGCAATAGAAATCCTATTTTGCTTGCCATACAGGAGGGTAAGCAGGGTTCCTCATCCTTCTCTACTCTGCCAAGAATTAGCTTCCCTAATAAGAGACAAAGCTATCCCTGGGACCTGATTGCCTCATGCTTTTCTTCCCACCCCAAACCCACTCTCACCATGGGCTCCTCCTCTTCTCTTCGAACAAAGCCAAGTTTTCCCTGGAAGTAAAATAAAAGCTTGTTCCTTGGCCCCATATTAGCCCAGGTTCCTTGGGATAATAAGAGCATAAAAGTCACAGATACAAGTAGAATAGACCACATGATTTTCCATATTCTGATGACTTACTGATTAGATACATTTTTCTGAGGAAGTGAGGGAGCTGCAAGTACCAAAGATGTATCCTTGCTAAGCTAAAGTAAATCTCTTTATTTTGTTCACTGTCCAATGACTATGATAAGGGTTTCATTTTATCTAAAATTTAAAATGACTAAGAAAGTACTGATATTAGACTGTGCCTCTTACACCCAGTCTCTCTACAACTGAGCATGGAGTAATTTTTCATCATTCTGCCAACATTTTCCCGTTCATGACTGTCATAGGTATTGATAAGTAACACTGGCATCACACTAACATAATCTTGTAGCATTGTTATTAGCTGAAGATGTAGCTAACTGGGAAGCTACTTTAAGACTCTCTCTTAGCTAAGAGTTATATACATATCATTCTCTCTTTTCCAAGAGAGAAAGTCCAAACAGAGAGCTTTCAAAGCTTTCCTAGTAATGATGAAGTATGAATTAGAATGCTCCAAAAAGGCAGCATGAATTGGCAAACCCAAGCAAGAGCATAAGCCTCATAATTCTTGCTAATATCAGAAGCCATCTTGGGACAGTAGAACTTGGTCCCTATTTGTGTCTAGAGTTCTTCTGTGACCAATATGTCCACATTCATGTCCATAGATTTCCTTTGTTGAAATTCTTACAGTCTTCAATTACACATATATTCTGAATATTCTTTGATATCTCCAGTATGGACAACATGTATTGGCTATTAGATTCTATGGTGAGCCATTTGTAAAACAGTTCTTGAGAAGTTCTCTAAGGCCACTCATCAGAGACAAAATAATTTTTTAAGTCTCTCCTGGAAGTCAAGACTCAGTGAGTTGGATTTTGTGGTCATATCCCACATTCCACTCATGAACTTGTTAGGGACAAAATCTTATGATCCTGTTAGTTCAGTTATTATGAGATGAAATGAAACACACATAGATCATTGACTAGTTAATAAAATTAGGTTTATTTCATCCTAACATATGCTGCATATATAGTAGCTCTTAACAAAAATAGAAGTAAATAGCCTTGTCCCAATATGGAAACACATCTAGTCATCCAGGAAGGATATGAAGATTTGTTTTGTCTTTATATAGCCACCAATTCTAAAGAACATCACTTAAGTACAACTTTTTTTTTGCAGAAAGTTACATCATCACAGCCAGAGGTCACTTCGAAGCTACATCAAAGTTAGATACAACTTGAGTCTTATCCCATATCTTGATCTGGAGACCAATCAGATACCAATTTTGCCACATTTTAGGGAAAGTCTACCACTAACCCTCTTGATTGAGAGAGCCTTTCTCCTTCCTAAAGTGGTAATGATTCATTACAGATATAGTTTCTGAGAAGTTGAACATATAACCAATCAGTTGCCTGATGGCGCATCTATTACTTGAGAGGAAAAACTTATTACCCTGATATGGGACAATGATATTTTGTCAGTTGGGGACAAGCTGAGGGCCATTTGTTGGCCTTTGTGATTGACCCAAGAAGTTTAGTTCAGAAGGAATACTTTTCTTGTCCTTAGGGGTACCATATGATCTCATGTCCAGCACAACATGTTATCAGAAACCTAATATCCATATTGGCAATGAAAATATTCCCAACTTCTGTTGCTCTTTTAATGTTTCCAATATATTCATATATTATATTAGATATAATATATCTAATGGATGCTGACACACCCCACAAATTTAAAGTATGCAGTAGGAGCAAATTTCTTGAGCTCAAGGAGATAGTCTTTGATTTTTCATTCCTGTGCTATCAAGCCCTTGAGAATTTGGTCAGCCCCAAAGCCATCACCCAGGAATTAGTGTATATGCTCTGACCCATCCCTCACTCTCATATGACAACGATATAACTTGGAATTCAGCACACTGGAAGTTCTTGCCAGTACCATGACTCTTTAAGGTATCCCTTGTTACTATATTTGTGACTGGTGAAATCCAGTTGTGTATACTGATGGAATCCTAATAAAGCTGTTCCCAGCCCCAATGTTCTAACTTTCTTATAGGCACCACTGAACAGAAGGCCCACTGCCTCTACCTAGTTACTCACCCCCCACCCCACTGAGTACCCTAACTTCTTCATATATGCCTCACTGCTCACTAGAACAAGAAGTGTGTCCATGAACTCATATTTCTCACAGAAACAGCAGGCATGTTCATGTGATGGGAGTCACTGCCTCCAGCTCACCACTGCCCCCAGACCCATTACTCATATTTCCCACAGAAACAGCAGGTGTGTCCATGCACTCAACCACAACCACATCCATCTAGTTTCAGACAGGACCATATTATTCCAGCAATCAGAAAGCAGTAGTGCCAGGATGCTCAAGCAAGATTCAGACCCAAAAATAATATGAGACTTTCCCTAAGTACTCACCTGGGCAGTAATAGCAAAAGCTGTTTTTATGTGAACTTGTAACATACAGAGGCTTATTATAATATCATTATCCTTCATACATACCCACCCAATGAGTTTTTTTCTGTATGCATTGTAGATAATCGTATGTACAGTTTGACTGTGGGTGGGACCCCTTCCCTACTACCTAATCCCTTAACAAACCCCTCCTGCCTTTTTAATATTCATAATTTCTGTTAAATAATTTCATCTTTACCTTATAAAATCCATCTTGATTTCTCTAAAGTTGCTGGTTCCTCTTGGAACTTGTCCTACTTCATGAGAGGCATCAATCTCAAAAAATACTTATGCTTTATTAGATGTGGTCTGAGTGATTTTTTTTTTTTTTGAGCCAATTTCACCACAGCACATCATGAAACTGTAACAGTTTTGGGTGTTCCTGGGTGGTCAGAGTTTCTGACTCTGCCCACTCCCAACCCCCTCCATGAGGAACAGAGTCTCTGATTTGGACCCCGTCAAATCCAAAGGTAAGCCTATCATTTTCCCTTCTCTTAGCTGGAAGGTCCTTTAAGGACCAGGAAGGTTTGACTGGATCACTTGAGCCATAGTACCCAAGGCCCTTGTGGCTGGTAATTTCCCTCTACACAGAGGACACTATGTTTGGGAATTTCACAGAGAGTTTTTCTGAACTCAATTTTTTTTTCCTTCATCCTTCAGTGGGATGCCACTGGCATTCAGTTGTTCAAATTCCACTAGTTGTCCAAAGAAGAGTTACATGGCATGGGAAATTATAACTAAGGTCTGAATCAATATGGTAAAGTTTTGCCCAAAAAGAAGGATACAATTTTCCCTTAAGCAGACTGGCCATATGTAATAGTAGGCCAGAGATCTGATCTTTCACACTCATTTTCTTTAAGAATTTCACCCTTCTCTTGCTTATTCTCTATAGGGGCCACCATGGCATAATGGTAATGGAAATTTGAAGATCTTCCCGGCTCCTTAATAAGCCTAAAGGAATTTGAAGACCTTCTTTATTTTGAAAATATACTGTGCCCCATAATAGACTGAACTTAATCATGTGGAGCCTGTGGTGGTAGGAGTTTGGTAAAGGCTGGAACAGAACCCACAGGAAGCTGGAAGTCAGAGCAAGCTAGATGGCTGGGAGGAGATATTTCTGAGGGAGACAGATAGGCTTGTGAGTAAATATTGGTCTTGTATTGGTTTGTGGGAAGGTGTAATGGGAATGTAAATTTTAAAGATCTTTCCTGCCCCTAGGCTAAAGTGCACCTGGAACCTGGGGTAGGAGGCTTGTTTTTCAGTAGATACTTTTTGATTGGCCAGTAAGTCAATAAGGTTGTTATATTCTCTGAGCCAGGAGAAGGCTATATAAGCCCTGATGTGTAGTTTTGTTTTGGGGGCTCGCTTTGAGAAGTGTTCTGTGATTTGATCTGTATTCTTGGAAGCCGTTGTTCAGGGCCACCACCCCCCCCCTTTGAAAAACCCAGATGTTGATTTGGTATGGATGTAATGGTTGGACAGTTTGAAATCTGTCTACTAGATCTGTTTCTGTCTTGATAATTCTGCCTGTGTACTTTGGAGTTCGGGGTGTTGACCTTTTCCCCTGAACAAGGTAAACGATATATGTCTGACTGATTAAAGTGAGCTTGTTAACCCATTTTGAGTTGCTTTCCTTTAACAAAGCAGATCCAAGAACCTGTATGGGCAGCAAACACTGAGGACGCACTTGGGGTGCTTGCCGCTACAAAATGGCATCACGAACAGGATCTGCAGAGTAAAAGGAAAGTATGGGGGCTGGGATAATTGTTTGTTTCCCAGTTGTGGTAGCTGTGACTCTGTGGAGCTGTGGAGAGCTGTGGAGCAGCAGAGAAGAATGGCCTGCATGCGGATTTCGCTGAGCTGAGAGCGGGAATGGTGAGCTGCCTGCATTGGGACCTGGGCAGAAGCCAGGAGCGGCTGCTGCCTGCAGGAGGAGAAGGAGCCCAGGAGTTTGGAATTCAGCCACTGGAAAAGATAAGAACTGAGCAGCAAAGCAGGGGCACTGAATGTGTTTCCTTGCTGCATCCCACAGTTTGGGACCCTGGGGGAGGATGGAGGGTGGGATGAAGTGCCGTGAACCCCCAAGGACCCCACCTTGTTGGTTTTGTTGCCCAGCCCCCTCTCTGTACTTGGAAGCAGAGGCTGGAGCTGTGTGAGGGGAAGGATACCCCTCCCCCCCAGAGAACTTTATTTGAACTCTTGTTTTGAACTGAAGTGAAAATGCTATGTACTTTGTGTTTGTTTAAGACCCAGTGGCCACTTTGGTAACTTTGGTTCTGTACTTTGAAAATGTGACCTAAGAGATATTTAATGCTAATTCAAAAGTAAACTGTCTATGCTATGGGCATGAAAGATCTTGGGGCCGAATGTAATGCGAATGTAAATTTTAAAGATCTTCCCTGCCCCTAGGCTAAAGTGCACCTGAAGCCTGGGGTGGGAGGCTTGTTTTTCAGTAGATACTTTTTGATTGGCCAGTGAGTCAATAAGGTTGTTACATTCTCTGAGCCAGGAGAAGGCTATATAAGCCCTGATGTGTAGCTTTGTTTTGGGGGCTCGCTTTGAGAAGTGTTCTGTGATTTGATCTGTATTCTGGGAAGCC
>NW_027185793.1:13768672-13770715 GCF_028583685.1 Petaurus breviceps papuanus | reverse complement strand
CCAACTGCCAACCGCAGGACCGTTAGCTCGGCTTTTCACTTTCTCTTGCTCTGCTATGTCAGCACGTCCATGGGGCATGGGAGATCTTTAAATCCCATAACCCTTACACCTGGTCATGTTGCCCCTCAGTCACTTGACTCCTGGGATTTTTGCCACAGTAGGACTCTGTGAGACCAGACAGGGGAGCTTTCATCCCAAATGCTTGGCTTTTCTCAGGTGCCAGAGGTATTATATGGGTACCATCTCTGAGGTCTCCACATGCTCTGGCAAGCTGGATACACAACCCAGAACCTCCACCCTAGACTACAATCAGGTTAAACAGATCCAAACAGGTTAAAACAAGGGCAAATACCACTCAGACTGGTTGCTTGGTTCCCCTACACTCTGCAGGCCAGGAGCTGAAGCTGCCTTGTGGCACTGGATGGCTCTGTTGGCTTCTTGCCCTGGGGGCAAGAACCATGCACTCCCACTTACCAAAATCCAGACTGCACTGACCTCTCCCTTTATCCTTCACATCTATGTGTTGATAAATCTGGAAATGGCCACAGCTGCTGCTGATATGGAGTCATTTCAGCTGGTGGCTGGTCGGGCCCACCCTGGGGCTAAAGCCTTGGTGTGGAGCTGTGCTCAGCTCCCAGAGTGCTGTGCTGGCTGATTCTTGCCGGCCTGTCTTCAGAGGGACATTAGCCTCTCTGTGTTTTTGTGTGGGTTCTGCAGTTTAAAATTTTGTTTAGAGTCCCCTTTTTACATGGATTGGTGCAGGTGGAAGCCGGAGCTGTGGGGAGGTCCTGCTTCTACTCTGCCATCTTGACTCTGCCCCCCCCCTTTTCTTTCTCTGTAAATGGATAGCATTTCTCTTCATGAGTCCTTTGGAATTGTCATGGGTCATTGTCTTGATTAGAGTAGATGTCTCTTACATGTGATCTTTATTACAATATTGCTGTTTCTATGTATAGTAATCTCCTGGTTCTGCTTGCTTCATTTTGCATCAATTCTAAGTTTTCCATAGTTTTTCTGAAATGATTCCTCTCCTTGATACTTATAGAACAATAGTATTTCATTACAATCACATACCATAACTTGACTAGATATTCTTTTATTGAATAGCTTCCCCTCATTTGCTACTTCTTTGCTACCATAAAAAAGATCTGTTGAAATATATTTGCATTTATAGGTCCCTTTCATTTTTCTTTGATCTCTTTGGGATACAGACTTGTTTCAAAAGACATACATGGTGTGCCTTGGCACATAGATTCCCAGGTAATTTTCACTTCATGCACTTATTTAAATGGAATTACTCCTTCCATTTCCTCCCAGAGGGCTTTGTTGGTGATATATGGGAATGCTTATTATTTATAAACCTTTATTTTATATCCTGCAAATTTGCAAAAGTGATTGTTTCAACTAGTTTTTCAGTTGATTCTCTTTAGTTCTCTAAATATATTGTCTTCAGAGTGATAGTTTTTATCATTTTTATTCCTACAATTTATTTTTCTTATTGCTATATCTAGCAACTCTTATATAATGTTGAATAATAGTAGTGATAATAAGCATCCTTGTTTGACCCCTGATTTTATTAGGAAGGCTTCTAGTTTATTAAAGATATTGCTTGCTCTTGATTCTAAAAAGATACTAGAAATCATTTTAATAAAGGTTCCACTTATTCCTATGCTTTCTAGTGTTTTTATAAGAATGAATGCTATATTTTGTAAAAACTTCTTCTGAATCTATTGAGATTATCAAATGGCTTTTTAGCTTTATTGATAGTCAATCATGCATATAGCTTTCCTAATATTATAGCAGCCCTCCCTCCATTCTTGGTATAAATCACCTAGGCATAGCATATGCTTTTTGTGATGTGTTACTACAAGGAATTGGTGTGTAGCCTTCTTCTCTGGTTTTGCTCTTCCTTTTTTAGGTATAAAAACCATATTTGTGTCATTTATTTTCTGGGGTTTTTTTGGTTGCCTTCCCAATTAATCTACTTTTTTTTCCTCTTTTATCTATGTATTTAGAGATATAAGTTTGCCCTTAAGTACTGCT